>NW_024057786.1:993288-1022127 GCF_016432855.1 Salvelinus namaycush | reverse complement strand
TCTAAATGAGGCGGTGGATAATGATGTCAGGGAACCAGTGTGTTTTCAGGGGATGGCTCTAGTCTAAATTGTAGAGGTGGATAATGATGTCAGGGAACCAGTGTGTTTCAGGGGGGATGCTCTAGTCTAATGTGGAGGTGGATAAATGATGTCAGGGAACCAGTGTGTTTCAGGGGGATGATGGCTCTAGTCTAAATGTAGAGGTGGTAATGATGTCAGGGAACCAGTGTGTTTCAGGGGGGATGGCTCTAGTCTAAATGTAGAGGTGGATAATGATGTCAGGGAACCAGTGTGTTTCAGGGGGGGATGGCTCTAGTCTAAATGTAGAGGTGGATAATGATGTCAGGGAACCAGTGTGTTCAGGGGGGATGGCTCTAGTCTAAATGTAGAGGTGGATAATGATGTCAGGGAACCAGTGTGTTTCAGGGGGATGGCTCTAGTCTAAATGTAGAGGTGGATAATGATGTCAGGGAACCAGTGTGTTTCAGGGGGGATGGCTCTAGTCTAAATGTAGAGGTGGATAATGATGTCAGGGAACCAGTGTGTTTCAGGGGGGATGGCTCTAGTCTAAATGTAGAGGTGGATAATGATGTCAGGGAACCAGTGTGTTTCAGGGGGGATGGCTCTAGTCTAAATGTAGAGGTGGATAATGATGTCAGGGAACCAGTGTGTTTCAGGGGGGATGGCTCTAGTCTAAATGTAGAGGTGGATAATGATGTCAGGGAACCAGTGTGTTTCAGGGGGGATGGCTCTAGTCTAAATGTAGAGGTGGATAATGATGTCAGGGAACCAGTGTGTTTCAGAGAGGATGGCTCTAGTCTAAATGTAGAGGTGGATAATGATGTCAGGGAACCAGTGTGTTTCAGGGGGGTGGCTCTAGTCTAAATGTAGAGGTGGATAATGATGTCAGGGAACCAGTGTGTTTCAGGGGGGGATGGCTCTAGTCTAAATGTAGAGGTGGATAATGATGTCAGGGAACCAGTGTGTTTCAGGGGGGATGGCTCTAGTCTAAATGTAGAGGTGGATAATGATGTCAGGGAACCAGTGTGTTTCAGGGGGGATGGCTCTAGTCTAAATGTAGAGGTGGATAATGATGTCAGGGAACCAGTGTGTTTCAGGGGGGATGGCTCTAGTCTAAATGTAGAGATGGATAATGATGTCAGGGAACCAGTGTGTTTCAGGGGGGATGGCTCTAGTCTAAATGTAGAGGTGGATAATGATGTCAGGGAACCAGTGTGTTTCAGGGGGGATGGCTCTAGTCTAAATGTAGAGGTGGATAATGATGTCAGGGAACCAGTGTGTTTCTGGGGGGATGGCTCTAGTCTAAATGTAGAGGTGGATAATGATGTCAGGGAACCAGTGTGTTTCAGGGGGGATGGCTCTAGTCTAAATGTAGAGGTGGATAATGATGTCAGGGAACCAGTGTGTTTCAGGGGGGATGGCTCTAGTCTAAATGTAGAGGTGGATAATGATGTCAGGGAACCAGTGTGTTTCAGGGGGGGATGGCTCTAGTCTAAATGTAGAGGTGGATAATGATGTCAGGGAACCAGTGTTTCAGGGGGGATGGCTCTAGTCTAAATGTAGAGGTGGATAATGATGTCAGGGAACCAGTGTGTTTCAGGGGGGGTGGCTCTAGTCTAAATGTAGAGGTGGATAATGATGTCAGGGAACCAGTGTGTTTCAGGGGGGATGGCTCTAGTCTAAATGTAGAGGTGGATAATGATGTCAGGGAACCAGTGTGTTTCAGGGGGGATGGCTCTAGTCTAAATGTAGAGGTGGATAATGATGTCAGGGAACCAGTGTGTTTCAGGGGGGATGGCTCTAGTCTAAATGTAGAGGTGGATAATGATGTCAGGGAACCAGTGTGTTTCAGGGGGGGTGGCTCTAGTCTAAATGTAGAGGTGGATAATGATGTCAGGGAACCAGTTTGTTTCAGGGGGGATGGCTCTAGTCTAAATGAGGCGGTGGATAATGATGTCAGGGAACCAGTGTGTTTCAGGGGGGATGGCTCTAGTCTAAATGTAGAGGTGGATAATGATGTCAGGGAACCAGTGTGTTTCAGGGGGGATGGCTCTAGTCTAAATGTAGAGGTGGATAATGATGTCAGGGAACCAGTGTGTTTCAGGGGGGATGGCTCTAGTCTAAATGTAGAGGTGGATAATGATGTCAGGGAACCAGTGTGTTTCAGGGGGGATGGCTCTAGTCTAAATGTAGAGGTGGATAATGATGTCAGGGAACAAGTGTGTTTCAGGGGGGATGGCTCTAGTCTAAATGTAGAGGTGGATAATGATGTCAGGGAACCAGTGTGTTTCAGGGGGGGTGGCTCTAGTCTAAATGTAGAGGTGGATAATGATGTCAGGGAACCAGTGTGTTTCAGGGGGGATGGCTCTAGTCTAAATGTAGAGGTGGATAATGATGTCAGGGAACCAGTGTGTTTCAGGGGGGATGGCTCTAGTCTAAATGTAGAGGTGGATAATGATGTCAGGGAACCAGTGTGTTTCAGGGGGGATGGTTCCAGTCTAAATGTAGAGGTGGATAATGATGTCAGGGAACCAGTGTGTTTCAGGGGGGATGGCTCTAGTCTAAATGTAGAGGTGGATAATGATGTCAGGGAACCAGTGTGTTTCAGGGGGGATGGCTCTAGTCTAAATGTAGAGGTGGATAATGATGTCAGGGAACCAGTGTGTTTCAGGGGGGAATGGCTCTAGTCTAAATGTAGAGGTGGATAATGATGTCAGGGAACCAGTGTGTTTCAGGGGGGATGGCTCTAGTCTAAATGTAGAGGTGGATAATGATGTCAGGGAACCAGTGTGTTTCAGGGGGGGTGGCTCTAGTCTAAATGTAGAGGTGGATAATGATGTCAGGGAACCAGTGTGTTTCAGGGGGGATGGCTCTAGTCTAAATGTAGAGGTGGATAATGATGTCAGGGAACCAGTGTGTTTCAGGGGGGATGGCTCTAGTCTAAATGAGGCGGTGGATAATGATGTCAGGGAACCAGTGTGTTTCAGGGGGGATGGCTCTAGTCTAAATGTAGAAGTGGATAATGATGTCAGGGAACCAGTGTGTTTCAGGGGGGATGGCTCTAGTCTAAATGTAGAGGTGGATAATGATGTCAGGGAACCAGTGTGTTTCAGGGGGGATGGCTCTAGTCTAAATGTAGAGGTGGATAATGATGTCAGGGAACCAGTGTGTTTCAGGGGGGGATGGCTCTAGTCTAAATGTAGAGGTGGATAATGATGTCAGGGAACCAGTGTGTTTCAGGGGGGGATGGCTCTAGTCTAAATGTAGAGGTGGATAATGATGTCAGGGAACCAGTGTGTTTCAGGGGGGATGGCTCTAGTCTAAATGTAGAGGTGGATAATGATGTCAGGGAACCAGTGTGTTTCAGGGGGGATGGCTCTAGTCTAAATGTAGAGGTGGATAATGATGTCAGGGAACCAGTGTGTTTCAGGGGGGGATGGCTCTAGTCTAAATGTAGAGGTGGATAATGATGTCAGGGAACCAGTGTTTCAGGGGGGATGGCTCTAGTCTAAATGTAGAGGTGGATAATGATGTCAGGGAACCAGTGTGTTTCAGGGGGGGTGGCTCTAGTCTAAATGTAGAGGTGGATAATGATGTCAGGGAACCAGTGTGTTTCAGGGGGGATGGCTCTAGTCTAAATGTAGAGGTGGATAATGATGTCAGGGAACCAGTGTGTTTCAGGGGGGATGGCTCTAGTCTAAATGTAGAGGTGGATAATGATGTCAGGGAACCAGTGTGTTTCAGGGGGGATGGCTCTAGTCTAAATGTAGAGGTGGATAATGATGTCAGGGAACCAGTGTGTTTCAGGGGGGGTGGCTCTAGTCTAAATGTAGAGGTGGATAATGATGTCAGGGAACCAGTTTGTTTCAGGGGGGATGGCTCTAGTCTAAATGAGGCGGTGGATAATGATGTCAGGGAACCAGTGTGTTTCAGGGGGGATGGCTCTAGTCTAAATGTAGAGGTGGATAATGATGTCAGGGAACCAGTGTGTTTCAGGGGGGATGGCTCTAGTCTAAATGTAGAGGTGGATAATGATGTCAGGGAACCAGTGTGTTTCAGGGGGGATGGCTCTAGTCTAAATGTAGAGGTGGATAATGATGTCAGGGAACCAGTGTGTTTCAGGGGGGATGGCTCTAGTCTAAATGTAGAGGTGGATAATGATGTCAGGGAACAAGTGTGTTTCAGGGGGGATGGCTCTAGTCTAAATGTAGAGGTGGATAATGATGTCAGGGAACCAGTGTGTTTCAGGGGGGGTGGCTCTAGTCTAAATGTAGAGGTGGATAATGATGTCAGGGAACCAGTGTGTTTCAGGGGGGATGGCTCTAGTCTAAATGTAGAGGTGGATAATGATGTCAGGGAACCAGTGTGTTTCAGGGGGGATGGCTCTAGTCTAAATGTAGAGGTGGATAATGATGTCAGGGAACCAGTGTGTTTCAGGGGGGATGGTTCCAGTCTAAATGTAGAGGTGGATAATGATGTCAGGGAACCAGTGTGTTTCAGGGGGGATGGCTCTAGTCTAAATGTAGAGGTGAATAATGATGTCAGGGAACCAGTGTGTTTCAGGGGGGATGGCTCTAGTCTAAATGTAGAGGTGGATAATGATGTCAGGGAACCAGTGTGTTTCAGGGGGGAATGGCTCTAGTCTAAATGTAGAGGTGGATAATGATGTCAGGGAACCAGTGTGTTTCAGGGGGGATGGCTCTAGTCTAAATGTAGAGGTGGATAATGATGTCAGGGAACCAGTGTGTTTCAGGGGGGGTGGCTCTAGTCTAAATGTAGAGGTGGATAATGATGTCAGGGAACCAGTGTGTTTCAGGGGGGATGGCTCTAGTCTAAATGTAGAGGTGGATAATGATGTCAGGGAACCAGTGTGTTTCAGGGGGGGTGGCTCTAGTCTAAATGAGGCGGTGGATAATGATGTCAGGGAACCAGTGTGTTTCAGGGGGGATGGCTCTAGTCTAAATGTAGAAGTGGATAATGATGTCAGGGAACCAGTGTGTTTCAGGGGGGATGGCTCTAGTCTAAATGTAGAGGTGGATAATGATGTCAGGGAACCAGTGTGTTTCAGGGGGGATGGCTCTAGTCTAAATGTAGAGGTGGATAATGATGTCAGGGAACCAGTGTGTTTCAGGGGGGGATGGCTCTAGTCTAAATGTAGAGGTGGATAATAATGTCAGGGAACCAGTGTGTTTCAGGGGGGGATGGCTCTAGTCTAAATGTAGAGGTGGATAATGATGTCAGGGAACCAGTGTGTTTCAGGGGGGATGGCTCTAGTCTAAATGTAGAGGTGGATAATGATGTCAGGGAACCAGTGTGTTTCAGGGGGGATGGCTCTAGTCTAAATGTAGAGGTGGATAATGATGTCAGGGAACCAGTGTGTTTCAGGGGGGATGGCTCTAGTCTAAATGTAGAGGTGGATAATGATGTCAGGGAACCAGTGTGTTTCAGGGGGGATGGCTCTAGTCTAAATGTAGAGGTGGATAATGATGTCAGGGAACCAGTGTGTTTCAGGGGGGATGGCTCTAGTCTAAATGTAGAGGTGGATAATGATGTCAGGGAACCAGTGTGTTTCAGGGGGGATGGCTCTAGTCTAAATGTAGAGGTGGATAATGATGTCAGGGAACCAGTGTGTTTCAGAGAGGATGGCTCTAGTCTAAATGTAGAGGTGGATAATGATGTCAGGGAACCAGTGTGTTTCAGGGGGGGTGGCTCTAGTCTAAATGTAGAGGTGGATAATGATGTCAGGGAACCAGTGTGTTTCAGGGGGGATGGCTCTAGTCTAAATGTAGAGGTGGATAATGATGTCAGGGAACCAGTGTGTTTCAGGGGGGATGGCTCTAGTCTAAATGAGGCGGTGGATAATGATGTCAGGGAACCAGTGTGTTTCAGGGGGGATGGCTCTAGTCTAAATGTAGAAGTGGATAATGATCTCAGGGAACCAGTGTGTTTCAGGGGGGATGGCTCTAGTCTAAATGTAGAGGTGGATAATGATGTCAGGGAACCAGTGTGTTTCAGGGGGGATGGCTCTAGTCTAAATGTAGAGGTGGATAATGATGTCAGGGAACCAGTGTGTTTCAGGGGGGGATGGCTCTAGTCTAAATGTAGAGGTGGATAATGATGTCAGGGAACCAGTGTGTTTCAGGGGGGGATGGCTCTAGTCTAAATGTAGAGGTGGATAATGATGTCAGGGAACCAGTGTGTTTCAGGGGGGATGGCTCTAGTCTAAATGTAGAGGTGGATAATGATGTCAGGGAACCAGTGTGTTTCAGGGGGGATGGCTCTAGTCTAAATGTAGAGGTGGATAATGATGTCAGGGAACCAGTGTGTTTCAGGGGGGATGGCTCTAGTCTAAATGTAGAGGTGGATAATGATGTCAGGGAACCAGTGTGTTTCAGGGGGGATGGCTCTAGTCTAAATGTAGAGGTGGATAATGATGTCAGGGAACCAGTGTGTTTCAGGGGGGATGGCTCTAGTCTAAATGTAGAGGTGGATAATGATGTCAGGGAACCAGTGTGTTTCAGGGGGGATGGCTCTAGTCTAAATGTAGAGGTGGATAATGATGTCAGGGAACCAGTGTGTTTCAGGGGGATGGCTCTAGTCTAAATGTAGAGATGGATAATGATGTCAGGGAACCAGTGTGTTTCAGGGGGGATGGCTCTAGTCTAAATGTAGAGGTGGATAATGATGTCAGGGAACCAGTGTGTTTCAGGGGGGATGGCTCTAGTCTAAATGTAGAGGTGGATAATGATGTCAGGGAACCAGTGTGTTTCAGGGGGGATGGCTCTAGTCTAAATGTAGAGGTGGATAATGATGTCAGGGAACCAGTGTGTTTCAGGGGGATGGCTCTAGTCTAAATGTAGAGGTGGATAATGATGTCAGGGAACCAGTGTGTTTCAGGGGGGATGGCTCTAGTCTAAATGTAGAGGTGGATAATGATGTCAGGGAACCAGTGTGTTTCAGGGGGGATGGCTCTAGTCTAAATGTAGAGGTGGATAATGATGTCAGGGAACCATTGTGTTTCAGGGGGGATGGCTCTAGTCTAAATGTAGAGGTGGATAATGATGTCAGGGAACCAGTGTGTTTCAGGTGGGATGGCTCTAGTCTAAATGTAGAGGTGGATAATGATGTCAGGGAACCAGTGTGTTTCAGGGGGGATGGCTCTAGTCTAAATGTAGAGGTGGATAATGATGTCAGGGAACCAGTGTGTTTCAGGGGGGATGGCTCTAGTCTAAATGTAGAGGTGGATAATGATGTCAGGGAACCAGTGTGTTTCAGGGGAATGGCTCTAGTCTAAATGTAGAGGTGGATAATGATGTCAGGGAACCAGTGTGTTTCAGGGGGGGATGGCTCTAGTCTAAATGTAGAGGTGGATAATGATGTCAGGGAACCAGTGTTTCAGGGGGGATGGCTCTAGTCTAAATGTAGAGGTGGATAATGATGTCAGGGAACCAGTGTGTTTCAGTGGGGGTGGCTCTAGTCTAAATGTAGAGGTGGATAATGATGTCAGGGAACCAGTGTGTTTCAGGGGGGATGGCTCTAGTCTAAATGTAGAGGTGGATAATGATGTCAGGGAACCAGTGTGTTTCAGGGGGGATGGCTCTAGTCTAAATGTAGAAGTGGATAATGATGTCAGGGAACCAGTGTGTTTCAGGGGGGATGGCTCTAGTCTAAATGTAGAGGTGGATAATGATGTCAGGGAACCAGTGTGTTTCAGGGGGGATGGCTCTAGTCTAAATGTAGAGGTGGATAATGATGTCAGGGAACCAGTGTGTTTCAGGGGGGATGGCTCTAGTCTAAATGTAGAGGTGGATAATGATGTCGGGGAACCAGTGTGTTTCAGGGGGGATGGCTCTAGTCTAAATGTAGAGGTGGATAATGATGTCAGGGAACCAGTGTGTTTCAGGGGGGATGGCTCTAGTCTAAATGTAGAGGTGGATAATGATGTCAGGGAACCAGTGTGTTTCAGGGGGGATGGCTCTAGTCTAAATGTAGAGGTGGATAATGATGTCAGGGAACCAGTGTGTTTCAGGGGGGATGGCTCTAGTCTAAATGTAGAGGTGGATAATGATGTCAGGGAACCAGTGTGTTTCAGGGGGGATGGCTCTAGTCTAAATGTAGAGGTGGATAATGATGTCAGGGAACCAGTGTGTTTCAGGGGGGATGGCTCTAGTCTAAATGTAGAGGTGGATAATGATGTCAGGGAACCAGTGTGTTTCAGGGGGGATGGCTCTAGTCTAAATGTAGAGGTGGATAATGATGTCAGGGAACCAGTGTGTTTCAGGGGGATGGCTCTAGTCTAAATGTAGAGGTGGATAATGATGTCAGGGAACCAGTGTGTTTCAGGGGGGATGGCTCTAGTCTAAATGTAGAGGTGGATAATGATGTCAGGGAACCAGTGTGTTTCAGGGGGGATGGCTCTAGTCTAAATGTAGAGGTGGATAATGATGTCAGGGAACCAGTGTGTTTCAGGGGGGATGGCTCTAGTCTAAATGTAGAGGTGGATAATGATGTCAGGGAACCAGTGTGTTTCAGGGGGGATGGCTCTAGTCTAAATGTAGAGGTGGATAATGATGTCAGGGAACCAGTGTGTTTCAGGGGGGATGGCTCTAGTCTAAATGTAGAGGTGGATAATGATGTCAGGGAACCAGTGTGTTTCAGGGGGGATGGCTCTAGTCTAAATGAGGCGGTGGATAATGATGTCAGGGAACCAGTGTGTTTCAGGGGGGATGGCTCTAGTCTAAATATAGAGGTGGATAATGATGTCAGGGAACCAGTGTGTTTCAGGGGGGATGGCTCTAGTCTAAATGTAGAGGTGGATAATGATGTCAGGGAACCAGTGTGTTTCAGGGGGGGATGGTTCAGTGCATAAGTGGGAGGAGATCATGTTAGTGTACATGCAGAAGAAGGGCTATGGTTGGCAGGAGAGGTCAGATGAAGTTTTGGGCAAGCTGACGGAGCGGGCACGGGACATGGTAAGAGTAAGCCTACGCAGTAACCAAGGTGACTTAAGTCAGGGCCCTAGACCGGTTTTTGACATTCTGAAGCATCACTTTAGCGACACAATCAACTCTGACATGCCCCTAGCTGATGTTTATTCTACGTTGCCAGTGGAAGGTGAGACTCCATTTGACTACTGGATCAGACTGAACAGGGCCATAGAGGTGGCAGAGGATTGTTTGAAGAGGCAGAACAAGGAGCTAGACAATCCATCACGTTTTCTGACTGTCATCTTCATCAAGCACTGTCCGAACCCAGAGCCGTCATTGATATTCATGTGCAAACCATTGCATGAGTGGACGGCTGCGGAGGTCCATGGCAGGCTGGAGGAGTACCAGAGGAAGTGCAAGGCTCCACGTCCCTTGCGGCTGGCCCCACTGGTCACCACACTGACGCAGGAAGTAAGTAGGCCAGTGTCGGCTGTTGCAAACTGCCCGGACCCCTTGCAGCAGCCCACAAATGGCTCATCCGAGGCACTGGGTCGTATGATTGCTTGAACAGGTCTTTGGAAAAGGATAGTACAGTTTATTCAGAGAACGTTCTCAAGTCCATTATACAAAGACATCCATTTTATAGCTGCGCCCATACTGACACACAAACAGTAGATATTCTACACACATACTTCCACACAACAGTAGGTATCCTACGCACATACTTCCACACAAACAGTAGGTATCCTACACACATACTGACACACAACAGTAGGTATCCTACACACATACTTCCACACAAACAGTAGGTATCCTACACACATACTTCCACACAAACAGTAGGTATCCTACACACATACTGACACACAACAGTAGGTATCCTACACACATACTTCCACACAAACAGTAGGTATCCTACACACATACTTCCACACAAACAGTAGGTATCCTACACACATACTTCCACACAAACAGTAGGTATCCTACACACATACTTCCACACAAACAGTAGGTATCCTACACACATACTTCCACACAAACAGTAGGTATCCTACACACATACTTCCACACAAACAGTAGGTATCCTACACACATACTTCCACACAAACAGTAGGTATCCTACACACATACTTCCACACAAACAGTAGGTATCCTACACACATACTTCCACACAAACAGTAGATATCCTACACACATACTGCCACACAAACAGTAGGTATCCTACACACATACTTCCACACAAACAGTAGGTATCCTACACACATACTTCCACACAAACAGTAGGTATCCTACACACATACTGACACACAAACAGTAGGTATCCTAACACATACTACGTCTTCCTCAGACAGAATCTACTTCTGAATAAAACTACACACCTCATCAGATTATCATTTTATGATTCTAATCAATTTCATACAATTATATGGTTTCAGAGTGGAATTTATTTAACCATTATCTTTCAACATATAACTTATTTTATCAGTCTTGGATCAGAGGCCACAGCAACCTGTAGGGGGGTTGAACGATGATAACCGTTTCCAGAGGAGGCCCAGAAAAGGAAGAACCCGTCTTTGCAATGCAAAGTGTGTGGAGATGCAAATCACAGCACAATAGATCATTGTCATTCACACCACCTCTGCTTCCTCTGTTGTGCCGCTGGGCACACACACATCAAGAATGTCCTCGCGCTTCATCAGTAACTCCCATCGCTCCGTCAAACACACCACCTCTGCTTCCTCTGTTGTGCCGCTGGGCACACACACATCAAGAATGTCCTCGCGCTTCATCAGTAACTCCCGTCGCTCCGTCAAACAGCAACACGACACAGCGGCAGGAAAACTGGCTGGCCCGCACGGGTTTGGGGGGGAAGTGCTGGGCCTTGTGAGGTGCCCCAATCAGATAGTGGTGTAGATTTAGAGTCAATATATTCTAGTGTTTGTGATGAAATGAAGTCGAACAAAAAAGTCATTATGCAAAATACACAGAGAGTGTCCTACAAAGATGAACTTTTCTATACTAGTGTGTTACTGGGGGATGCTGTAGAGGTGAGCGCTATGATTGACAGCGGTTCTATGGCACATTGAGCTCAATGCTGGTGCCACGCCTTGAGAAAGCAGGTGTCCTCAACAGTGGCTCCCTCAGTCCGACTGAAGTGGTGTTGGTTAGCTGGGGGGGGGTTGAAGACCAAGCCTGTAGGTGTTGGTTAGCTGTGGGGGTTGAAGACCAAGCCTGTAGGTGTTGGTTAGCTGGGGGGGGGGGTTGAAGACCAAGCCTGTAGGTGTTGGTTAGCTGGGGGGGGGGGTTGAAGACCAAGCCTGTAGGTGTTGGTTAGCTGGGGGGGGGGGTTGAAGACCAAGCCTGTAGGTGTTGGTTGGCTGGGGGGGTTGAAGACCAAGCCTGTAGGTGTTGGTTAGCTGGGGGGGTTGAAGACCAAGCCTGTAGGTGTTGGTTAGCTGTGGGGGGGTTGAAGACCAAGCCTGTAGGTGTTGGTTAGCTGCGGGGGGTTGAAGACCAAGCCTGTAGGTGTTGGTTAGCTGGGGGGGTTGAAGACCAAGCCTGTAGGTGTTGGTTAGCTGTGGGGGGTTGAAGACCAAGCCTGTAGGTGTTGGTTAGCTGTGGGGGGTTGAAGACCAACCCTGTAGGTGTTAGTTAGCTGTGGGGGGTTGAAGACCAAGCCTGTAGGTGTTGGTTAGCTGGGGGGGGTTGAAGACCAAGCCTGTAGGTGTTGGTTAGCTGTGGGGGGTTGAAGACCAACCCTGTAGGTGTTAGTTAGCTGTGGGGGGTTGAAGACCAAGCCTGTAGGTGTTGGTTAGCTGGGGGGGGTTGAAGACCAAGCCTGTAGGTGTTGGTTAGCTGTGGGGGGGGTTGAAGACCAAGCCTGTAGGTGTTGGTTAGCTGGGGGGGGTTGAAGACCAAGCCTGTAGGTATTGGTTAGCTGGGGGGGGTTGAAGACCAAGCCTGTAGGTGTTGGTTAGCTGTGGGGGGTTGAAGACCAACCCTGTAGGTGTTGGTTAGCTGGGGGGGTTGAAGACCAAGCCTGTAGGTGTTGGTTGGCTGTGGGGGGTTGAAGACCAAGCCTGTAGGTGTTGGTTAGCTGTGGGGGGGTTGAAGACCAAGCCTGTAGGTGTTGGTTAGCTGTGGGGGGTTGAAGACCAAGCCTGTAGGTGTTGGTTAGCTGGGGGGGTTGAAGACCAAGCCTGTAGGTGTTGGTTAGCTGGGGGGGGGTTGAAGACCAAGCCTGTAGGTGTTGGTTAGCTGTGGGGGGGTTGAAGACCAGGTCTGTAGGTGTTGGTTGGCTGTGGGGGGTTGAAGACCAAGCCTGTAGGTGTTGGTTAGCTGGGGGGGTTGAAGACCAAGCCTGTAGGTGTTGGTTAGCTGGGGGGGGGGGTTGAAGACCAAGCCTGTAGGTGTTGGTTAGCTGTGGGGGGTTGAAGACCAAGCCTGTAGGTGTTGGTTAGCTGGGGGGGTTGAAGACCAAGCCTGTAGGTGTTGGTTGGCTGTGGGGGGTTGAAGACCAAGCCTGTAGGTGTGTGTGAATTGAATCGGTCTGTGTATGGCAGCAGCCTCTCTGTCCCTGTTCTAGTAGTGGATGGCCAACGTGATGAGCTCATCCTAGGCAGCAGCCTCTCTGTCCCTGTTCTAGTAGTGGATGGTCAACGTGATGAGGTCATCCTAGGCAGCAGCCTCTCTGTCCCTGTTCTAGTAGTGGATGTCCAACGTGATGAGGTCATCCTAGGCAGCAGTGTCCCTGTTCTAGTAGTGGATGTCCAATGTGATGAGCTCATCCTAGGCAGCAGTGTCCCTGTTCTAGTAGTGGATGTCCAATGTGATGAGCTCATCCTAGGCAGCAGCCTCTCTGTCCCTGTTCTAGTAGTGGATGGTCAACGTGATGAGGTCATCCTAGGCAGCAACGTGATAAAACACCTCATCAGGGAGCTGAAGACGACCGGGGACTTCTGGGAGAAGATGTCATCACCTGAACACAATGGAGATGACAAACGGTTCCGTCTGCTGGCTAATGTAGAGAGATGGAAAGGAACCGAAGTGCCAGAAAGAGTGGGCACAGTAAGGCTGAAGCGGGCGGTCACATTGGAGCCTATGCTGGAGCATTTAGTCTGGGGCCGGCTGTGTACGCCTCACAATGTATCCGCGGGCAGTGCTGTCGTTATTGAGCCTACGAGGGCGCGCTCAAGACCGAAAAACATTTTAATCAATGCCGGCAAACAATTGCAGGGGGTCTGTGAGAATGTATTTTATTATTATGGGGGAAAAACAGATTAAATCCTTTTCAATGATAAGATATTTTTCCACGTAATGATCATTATATGAAACAAAAACAGCCTGTAGTCTTGGATGCTGGACAGTTTGAAGCATTGAATGACTCAGTCTGTATAAGTGACAGCCAATGTTAATAATAATACCTTCAAGTCATGTCCAAGGTATGTCTCCATGGCTTTGATGCAGACTGAAATATGGTCGTTTACTGACATCTAGTGGTGGTGATACGCTACTGCAGGTCATTTGGGTCAATATTCTGCAGGATTCAGTGCTGTTTAATTTTTTCGACAAAATGGTAGTAACTTGAAATGTTGGTTGTTATTACAAATGGTATTATATTATAGGATATATTATCATATGAGTCATGTACTCTACAGAGCCAGGAATCTCTTCAAGTGATACAGTTTTGTCAGGGTGTGGAGGAAGAGGTGAAAGACAGTTCTGGCAGAACCAATGAGGATGGAGCAAATGAGAGAAGGTGCACAGAAAGACAAAGTGAGGATGCTGAAAAACAAGCTGATCAGTGACTTTGCTAGCAAGGAAGCTGGGCTCTTGGTGAGTAAGGCTGAGCAAGGGCCAGTGATAACTGTTAAATGGCAGGGCTATGGATATTGGATCACTACACACATGAGGCCCACAGGCAGAGAACAAGATATATCTCAAAGTAATGGCTGGATTGTCATAAAATATGTTGTTCACAATCAAGACCCCAAGTGGAAGAAACCTGTTGACTTGGTGACCTCTTGACCTTTCCTCTAGCGCCACCATCAGGCCTTTTCATTTCCATGTTTTCCATTTCCACTTTTCCAGCTGCTTATTGTCTCGTTGGTATGCATACTTAGTTAACCTTTTGTCAATATGGGGGCGCTGTTTTCACTTTGTAAAAAATCATTCCCAAATTAAACTGCCTCGTACTCAATTCTTGCTCTTACAATATGCATATTATTATTACTATTGGATAGAAAACACTCTCTAGTTTCTAAAAACGTTTGAATTATATCTGTGAGTAAAACAGAACTCAAGTTGCAGCTAACTTCCTTTCAGGAAGTGAGAAATCTGAAATCGAGGGCTCTGTTCCAGGGTCAGTTTATTAATTTGCATGTAATCTATGGGTCTACATGCACTGCATACGCCTTCCCCTAGATGTCATTAGGCAGTGAGAATTGGAATGGGGTGTGATACTAACCTTATTAAAACATATAGGACTAGGCTACATGAGGTGTGCAACTATGATTGGCCATTAATTTTTAAGTTTATGTTTAATTTTCCTTTGAGAGCCCTCGTTCAGTCACTGAGATCTCTTCTAGCCATAATGGGCAACTGGGCATTTTTATACGTGACCCTAATAAGCATGATGGGATGTTAATTTGTTAATTAAATCAGGAACCACACCTATGTGGAAACACCTACTTTCAATATACTTTGTATCCCTCATTTACTCGTGTTTCCTTTAATTTAGTCAGTTACCTGTCTGTATTTGTCATCTGTTACCTTTTTCTTGATCAAATCATGTGTTTTATTGAAAATGTTCCGTTCCCATTGTTATAAACAGGGACAATCGTGACTTTGACTCCACACAACATAAAATCCACAGATGTTTGAAATATGTCTCTCAACATTGATCACTTTTCTACAGTGTTTCAAAGATATATATTGTGTTTCAGATGTTTTATATACCTCTGTTTCTGGTGATAAATTGTTATTTTTATAAACTTTTTATACTGTATTAAAAAAGAGAATTTTGATCTTGAACTTGATTGTGTATTTATTCTTCACCTTAAACTGATGAATAGTTAATCTGGTCCCTTAAACTGATGAATAGTTAATCTGGTCCCTTAAACTGATGAATAGTTAATCTGGTCCCTTAAACTGATGAATAGTTAATCTGGTCCCTTAAACTGATGAATAGTTAATCTGGTACCTTAAACTGATGAATAGTTAGCCTGGTACCTTAAACTGATGAATAGTTAGCCTGGTCCTTAAACTGATGAATAGTTAGCCTGGTACCTTAAACTGATGAATAGTTAGCCTGGTCCTTAAACTGATGAATAGTTAATCTGGTCCCTTAAACCGATGAACAGTTAATCTGCTCCCTTAAACTGATGAAAAGTTAATCTGGTCCTTTAAACTGATGAATAGTTAATCTGGTCCATTAAACTGATGAATAGTTAATCTGGTACTTTAAACTGATGAAAAGTTAATCTGGTCCCTTAAACTGATGAAAAGTTAATCTGGTCCCTTAAACCGATGAATAGTTAATCTGGTACCTTAAACTGATGAATAGTTAGCCTGGTACCTAAAACTGATGAATAGTTAGCCTGGTCCTTAAACTGATGAATAGTTAGCCTGGTACCTTAAACTGATGAATAGTTAATCTGGTCCCTTAAACCGATGAATAGTTAATCTGGTCCCTTAAACTGATGAAAAGTTAATCTGGTCCTTTAAACTGATGAATAGTTAATCTGGTACCTTAAACTGATGAATAGTTAATCTGGTACCTTAAACTGATGAATAGTTAATCTGGTCCCTTAAACTGATGAATAGTTAATCTGGTACTTTAAACTGATGAATAGTTAGCCTGGTTCCTTAAACTGATGAATAGTTAGCCTGATACCTTAAACTGATGAATAGTTAGCCTGGTACCTTAAACTGATGAATAGTTAGCCTGGTCCCTTAAACTGATGAAGAGTTAGCCTGTGTTGCAACTCCTATGGTATTTTGCAATACAGCACAAACAGATCTGGGACCAGGCTAATGAACAGTCTGTATTCAAATCTAAGTAAATGTTGTGATGGCTTCCGGTCTACGCAGTTCGTTGACTGTAACATTAGCTAAACGTTTCAGCACCTCTTCCCATTTCTCCTGGTCCTCCTCTCTCTCCTGGAGCTTGGCCTGGTGGGCAGAGTAGACTATGCCCAGGATGAGGCTCTCAAAGCGGGGTGCAGCCAGAGGGATAGCCCCTCTTTGGTCCTCCAGGTCCTTCACCATCTGCTCCATGGAAGAGAGGGTCTTGGGGATGTTGTGGTTGATGCGAGCCAGGAAGGCCCGTCCCTGCCTCATAGATGCCATCTCCAGGTCCTTCACCATCTGCTCCATGGAAGAGAGGGTCTTGGGGATGTTGTGGTTGATGCGAGCCAGGAAGGCCCGTCCCTGCCTCATAGATGCCATCTCCAGGTCCTTCACCATCTGCTCCATGGAAGAGAGGGTCTTGGGGATGTTGTGGTTGATGCGAGCCAGGAAGGCCCGTCCCTGCCTCATAGATGCCATCTCCAGGTCCAGCAAGATGATGTTGTTGTCTTTGTCGATCTCTACTCCACCCAACAAGAACTATATGGAGAGGAAAGAAACTAACGATCAGTGGAATGTGGGTAGATAATAACATATGTATAAGAAAGAAGTTTAGGAGTGAGCTGATATGGGTGAGCGTAGGAAAAACAAAGAGTTTGACAACATGCCCATTAAAGTGTAGCCTGGTCCCAGACCTGTTTGTGTTTTCTTGCTGACTTTGATGGTCGTTGTCAGTAGGACATCCCAAACTGATCTGGGACCAGGCTAATAGAAGTGTAACCTCAAACATCAGGTTGGCATCACTGAGGGATTGGCCCTGGGTAGGAAGATCGCCATGTACGGCACCAGACACGTCTGAGAGAGAAACATGTTGTTCCTTTTAAATGATTCATTATGAGAAAAAATATATTGTTCCACTCAGAACCTGTTGTGGTATTCTATCACATTTTATAACATACTAATTATGTAACTGGACTTCCACTCAGAACCTGTTGTGGTATTCTATCACATTATATAACATACTAATTATGTAACTGGACTTCCACTCAGAACCTGTTGTGGTATTCTATCACATTATATAACATACTAATTATGTAACTGGACTTCCACTCAGAACCTGTTGTGGTATTCTATCACATTATATAACATACTAATTATGTAACTGGACTTCCACTCAGAACCTGTTGTGGTATTCTATCACATTTTATAACATACTAATTATGTAACTGGACTTCCACTCAGAACCTGTTGTGGTATTCTATCACATTATATAACATACTAATTATGTAACTGGACTTCCACTCAGAACCTGTTGTGGTATTCTATCACATTATATAACATACTAATTATGTAACTGGACTTCCACTCAGAACCTGTTGTGGTATTCTATCACATTATATAACATACTAATTATGTAACTGGACTTCCACTCAGAACCTGTTGTGGTATTCTATCACATTATATAACATACTAATTATGTAACTGGACTTCCACTCAGAACCTGTTGTGGTATTCTATCACATTATATAACATACTAATTATGTAACTGGACTTCCACTCAGAACCTGTTGTGGTATTCTATCACATTATATAACATACTAATTATGTAACTGGACTTCCACTCAGAACCTGTTGTGGTATTCTATCACATTATATAACATACTAATTATGTAACTGGACTTCCACTCAGAACCTGTTGTGGTATTCTATCACATTATATAACATACTAATTATGTAACTGGACTTCCACTCAGAACCTGTTGTGGTATTCTATCACATTATATAACATACTAATTATATGACTGGACTTCCACTCAGAACCTGTTGTGGTATTCTATCACATTATATAACATACTAATTATGTAACTGGACTTCCACTCAGAACCTGTTGTGGTATTCTATCACATTATATAACATACTAATTATGTAACTGGATATCTACTCAAGGCATTCAAGACACAGAATATTTAAAATATCTAAAGACAATAACACAAACTATAAATGAGTCTTATAACTCACCATCTAAGAGATTCTGAACCCATAGAGTTCCCAGAGTGACCCAGACCAGGAGTCTGATAACTCACCATCTAGTAGATTCTGAACCCATAGAGTTCCCAGAGTGACCCAGACGAGGAGTCTGATAACTCACCATCTAGTAGATTCTGAACCCATAGAGTTCCCAGAGTGACCCAGACCAGGAGTCTGATAACTCACCATCTAGTAGATTCTGAACCCATAGAGTTCCCAGAGTGACCCAGACGAGGAGTCTGATAACTCACCATCTAGTAGATTCTGAACCTATAGAGTTCCCAGAGTGACCCAGACGAGGAGTCTGATAACTCACCATCTAGTAGATTCTGAACCCATAGAGTTCCCAGAGTGACCCAGACCAGGAGTCTGATAACTCACCATCTAGTAGATTCTGAACCCATAGAGTTCACAGAGTGACCCAGACGAGGAGTCTGATAACTCACCATCTAGTAGATTCTGAACCCATAGAGTTCCCAGAGTGACCCAGACCAGGAGTCTGATAACTCACCATCTAGTAGATTCTGAACCCATAGAGTTCCCAGAGTGACCCAGACGAGGAGTCTGATAACTCACCATCTAGTAGATTCTGAACCCATAGAGTTCCCAGAGTGACCCAGACCAGGAGTCTGATAACTCACCATCTAGTAGATTCTGAACCCATAGAGTTCCCAGAGTGACCCAGACCAGGAGTCTGATAACTCACCATCTAGTAGATTCTGAACCCATAGAGTTCCCAGAGTGACCCAGACCAGGAGTCTGATAACTCACCATCTAGTAGATTCTGAACCCATAGAGTTCCCAGAGTGACCCAGACGAGGAGTCTGATAACTCACCATCTAGTAGATTCTGAACCCATAGAGTTCCCAGAGTTCCCAGAGCAGGATTCAGAGTTGAGATTTCACCACCATTTCTCTTTTCTGAACGTATAACTCTGATTGCACGATGGTTTCACTGCCTCCTGTTGTTCCTTAGCTTCTACTTCAAGTTCTGTTTTTATACACTAAAAACCCCAGTGTGATAGTCAGTGAGTTAAAGGCTAGAATACCATACATTCTTCAACCTAGGAAACAGGGCATCAGGGCCAGTTGGCTCATAGATTTACAGTTACAGTTACAGTTTACACTACCGTTCTTCATTCCTGGTCCTACTGGGTGTACAGGCTCATTATTCCAGCCAGTACACACCCAACTGTTCAACTACCGTAATCACTAAGCCATTAACTGAATGTGTGTTAGTATTTGAACCAAGTCAATAACACAATAGAAACGTCTATATACAGTGTGCGCAAATGAAGTAAGATTAGGGAGGTGAGGCAATAAATAGGCCGTAGTGGCGAAATAATTACAATTTAGCAAATAAACACTGGAGTGGTAGATGTGCAGAAGAGGAATGTGCAAGTAGAGATACTGGGGTGCAAAGGAGAAGGAAGAAAAATACATATAAATAAAATTAATAACAAAATGGGGATGAGGTAGTTGGATGGGCTATTTACAGATGGGCTATGTACAGGTGCAATGATTTGTAAGCTGCTCTGATAGCTGATGCTTCAAGTTAGTGAGGGAGATATGAGTCTCCAGCTTCAGCGATTTAGTGACAGCACCACAGATTCACTGGCAGCATCAGCTGAGCTGGGTCGTCACTAGTTACCACAGCCACAAAGTGATCGCCTAATTATACACATTCTTGCTGTTGCTAGCTCATTTGTCCTATTTAGCTCGCTAGATTGCTGTTGCTAGCTCATTTGTCCTATTTAGCTAGCTAGATTGCTGTTGCTAGGTCATTTGTCCTATTTAGCTAGCTAGATTGCTGTTGCTAGCTCATTTTGTCCTATTTAGCTCGCTAGATTGCTGTTGCTAGGTCATTTGTCCTATTTAGCTAGCTAGATTGCTGTTGCTAGGTCATTTGTTATATTTAGCTAGCTAGATTGCTGTTGCTAGGTTTGTTATTTTACTTGAAAACAAGATACTTTTTTTCCTGGATCTTTTGTAGAATTTTGACCCATTTTGAGTCACACAAAATCTTGTTCTCTACTCCGAAAATTAACCCACAGATAAACGGGGGAAATGTAGTTTCTAGTAATCTCTTCTTCTTCTTCTGTGGACTTTCTGTGTGTCAGTTGGCAACCAACTTTAAGGTGCATTACCACCACCAACTGAACTGGAGTGTGGACCTCAGTTCAGCTTTCAATCACCCACGTGGGTATATGTTCCTAATAACCAATGAGGAGATGGAAGAGGCGGGACTTGCAGAGCATCAAAAAAATATAACCAAGTTCTATTTTAGCGCCTGGCTACGCAGACGCGCGCGAGCAGTTTTGATGAAATAATAAAAAAATATCAATAATCAATCAATCAAATGTATTTATAAAGCCCTTCTTACATCAGCTGATGTCACAAAGTGCTGTACAGAAACCCAGCCTAAAACCCCAAACAGCAAGCAATGCTGAAAAACTCCCTAGAAAGGCCAAAACCTAGGAAGAAACCTAGAGAGGAACCAGGCTATGAGGGGTGGCCAGTCCTCTTCTGGATGTGCCGGGTGGAGATTATAACAGAACATGGCCAAGATTTTCAAATGTTCATAGATGACCAGCATGGTCAAATAATACAAATCACAGTGGTTGTAGAGGGTGCAACAGGTCAGCACCTCAGGAGTAAATGTCAGTTGGCTTTTCATAGCCGATCTTAAAAAGTATCTCTACCGCTCCTGCTGTCTCTAGAGAGTTGAAAAAAAGCAGGTCTGGGACAGGTAGTACGTCTGGTGAACAGGTCAGGGTTCCATAGCCGCAGGCAAACCAGTTGAAGCAAGGATTGGAGCAACAGCAAGGAGTCATCATGCCAGGTAGTCCTGAAGCATGGATCCGATGATACCCCCGGACAGGGCCAAACAGGAAGGATATAGGAAGGATATAACCCCACCCACTTTGCCAAAGCACAGCCCCCACACCACTAGAGGGATACCTTCAACCACCAACTTACCACCCAGAGACAAGGCAGAGTATAGCCCACAAAGATCTCCCCCACAGCACAACCCAAGGAGGGGCATCAACACGGACAGGAAGTCCACGTTAGTGACTCAACCCACTCAAGTGACACACCCCTCCCAGGGACGGCATGGAAGAGCACTAGTAAGCCAGTGACTCCGCCCCTGTAATAGGTTTAGCGGCAGAGAATCCCAGTGGAGAGAGGGGAACCGGCCAGGCAGAGACAGCAAGGGCGGTTCGTTGCTCCAGTTCCTTTCCGTTCACGAAGCTCAGAGACATATCATCACATACAGTATAGAACACCATCTAGAAGACATATCATTACATACAGTATAGAACACCATCTAGAAGACATATCATTACATACAGTATAGAACACCATCTAGAAGACAGAGACATATCATTACATACAGTATAGAACACCATCTAGAAGACATATCATTACATACAGTATAGAACACCATCTAGAAGACATATCATTACATACAGTATAGAACACCATCTAGAAGACATATCATTACATACAGTATAGAACACCATCTAGAAGACAGAGACATATCATTACATACAGTATAGAACACCATCTAGAAGACAGAGACATATCATTACATACAGTATAGAACACCATCTAGAAGACAGAGACATATCATTACATACAGTATAGAACACCATCTAGAGGACAGAGACATATCATTACATACAGTATAGAACACTAACTAGAAGACAGAGACATATCATTACAAACAGTATAGAACACCATCTAGAAGACAGAGACATATCATTACATACAGTATAGAACACCATCTAGAAGACATATCATTACAAACAGTATAGAACACCATCTAGAAGACAGAGACATATCATTACATACAGTATAGAACACCATCTAGAGTACAGAGACATATCATTACATACAGTATAGAACACCATCTAGAAGACATATCATTACATACAGTATAGAACACCAACTAGAAGACGGAGACATATCATTACATACAGTATAGAACACCATCTAGAGGACAGAGACATATCATTACAAACAGTATAGAACACCATCTAGAAGACATATCATTACATACAGTATAGAACACCATCTAGAAGACAGAGACATATCATTACATACAGTATAGAACACCATCTAGAAGACAGAGACATATCATTACATACAGTATAGAACACCATCTAGAAGACAGAGACATATCATTACAAACAGTATAGAACACCATCTAGAAGACAGAGACATATCATTACATACAGTATAGAACACCATCTAGAAGACAGAGACATATCATTACATACAGTATAGACCACCATCTAGAAGTCATATCATTACATACAGTATAGAACACCATCTAGAAGACATATCATTACATACAGTATAGAACACCATCTAGAAGACATATCATTACATACAGTATAGAACACCATCTAGAAGACATATCATTACATACAGTATAGAACACCATCTAGAAGACATATCATTACATACAGTATAGAACACCATCTAGAAGACAGAGACATATCATTACATACAGTATAGAACACCATCTAGAAGACATATCATTACATACAGTATAGAACACCATCTAGAAGACAGAGACATATCATTACATACAGTATAGAAAACCATCTAGAAGACAGAGACATATCATTACATACAGTATAGAACACCATCTAGAAAACATATCATTACATACAGTAGAGAACACCACCTAGAAGACATATCATTACATACAGTATAGAACACCATCTAGAAGACATATCATTACATACAGTATAGAACACCATCTAGAAGACATATCATTACATACAGTATAGAACACCATCTAGAAGACATATCATTACATACAGTATAGAACACCATCTAGAAGACATATCATTACATACAGTATATCGTAGATGACATGTATAAATCCTTACTTTATATTTGCTGTACCACTTTCCATGACAGTAGCCTTATTACTGGTTAGGGTTACTGCTGCTGGTACAGTGTAAGAATGAGGCATCACAGTACCTGTTACACCACTGTACTAACAGGAACAATTACACACCAATAAACACACTGTAATGTAAAGTGTTACATCATTCTCAATGATCAGTCTATACATCCAGTATTCATTTCACCTACAGTACATTGTATCCATTTCAAGTCCCCCTCCCCCCATTGTAGCTAATTATCTAGAACACATTGTACAGTTTTACAACCACGTATGAGTTATTATGGACGCTTATAGTTAGTATCACAGCATATCAGTTTAAGACATTACAACATTCATTAAAAGCATTATAGATATGTACTTCATAGAAACTGTTACCCTTTATATATTCTAACCACTCTATTTCATTTATTCCATATTAAGGGTCCTAACCTGGGAACTAAAATATTTGTCTCCTTCTCAACTTTGCCTGCAGTTGTCTCTCTCTCTCCCTCCCTTCCTCTAACCCCTCCCTCTCTCACTCCCTCCTTCCCTCCCTCTAACCCCAGCCCTCTGGCAGAACCAGGAAGTCCCTCCCCTTCACAAACTCTCTTCTGTGGAAACGAAACTGATCTGAGTCTCTTTGTCGTCTGTCTGTGTAAGAGTGAACAACCGTCAAAATGGCTCAGCAGGGAGTTCTGCTGGACCAGGACCAGTTCTGTTGTTCTGTCTGTCTGGATCTACTGAAAGAGCCGGTGGTTATTCCCTGTGGACACAGTTACTGTAGGAGCTGTATTGAGGGCTGCTGGGATCAGGATGTTCTGAAAGGGGTCTATAGCTGTCCTCAGTGCAGAGAGACCTTCACTCCAAGGCCTAATCTGAGGAAAAATAACATGTTGGCTGATATGGTGGAGAAACTGAGGAAGACAGGACTCCAGGCTGCTCCCCCTCCTGCTCTGTGCTATGCTGGACCTGGAGATGTGGCGTGTGATTTCTGCACTGGGACCAGAAAGCAGAAAGCCCTCATGTCCTGTCTGGCATGTCTGGCCTCTTACTGTGAGACTCACCTCCAACCTCACTATGAATTTCCTGCTTTGAAGAAGCACAAGCTGGTCAAAGCCACCGCACAACTACAGGAGAAGATCTGCTCTCATCATGACAAACTGCTGGAGGTTTACTGTCGTACCGATCAGCAGTGTATCTGTTATCTGTGTACAATGGATGAACATAAAGGCCATGATACAGTGTCAGCTGCAGCAGAGAGGACTGAGAAACAGGTAAGACCAGAACAACTTGTTGGTGACTGTCTGATAAACAAAGAATTAAAGATACAGTAGGAACTAAATCTGTTTGAATATGAGATCATTAAAATGAAATGGATCCACAAATATGAACACAAACCTTGAGTATATAGATATGTTAACCCAGATTCTCCAAATGTATCACCATTTTCTAAAGTCAAACACTATTATCATTCTGAATGGCCTTTTATGAGTTCAAAGTTCAGTCTCAACCCCTTGATACATGTAGGCCCACCATAAAAACTATAATCATTCACATAGCAACATAATATCATATTGTAAAGGGACTTCCTCGGGATTGTAGGCCTTCCTCTCTATGGGTCCTATGTCACATTACTATACTATTGATCTACGGGACTAATAAAGCTTGATAGCTCATTGAAGAGTGATTCTCCACAGAGGCAGCTGGGGATGAGTCAGCAGAAGGTCCAGCAGAGATTCCAGGAGAGAGAGAAGGAGCTGAAGGAGCTCCAACAGGCTGTGGAGTCTTTCAAGGTGAGTATTGTTGACCAGAGGAGACACACCATTTTACCTGTCTCCTCCAATCAGAGAGAGAGGGGACGTTCTCCAATCCCACTATGTCTGGACTCCCATCAGACTGTTTCACTTCTCTCCTCCAATCAGAGAGAGGGAGAGGGGTCCTTATCCAATCCCACTGACCCCACTGTTGAGAACAGGCTGTCTGGACCCCTTTCAGAGAATAGACTGTTTAATGTAACTGACGGGATATGAACCCAGGTCTACCGTGGGAGAAACCAACATCTTGACCGTTACACCAAGAGGACATTCCCTATTGGACCGACACTGATTTAGAAGTAGCAGGCGGGGCTACCTCATCACATAACCATGAGTAACCATGACTGACTCATGTCCCCTATACATTAACATGGAGCTCTCTCTCTATTCAATTCAAAGATCTTTATTGGCATGGGAAACATATCTTTACTATGCCAAAGAAGTGAAGTAGATAATAAACAATTATGAATGAACAGAAAACTTTACACAACATTTCATTTCAAAAGAATTAAGACATTTCAAATGTTATAATTCAAGTGCAAACAGAGTGAGTCGTGCGCCAGACTGAGTTCTGGAGGTGAAATGGAAATGAATGAGGGAGAGTTAAGTGAGGTAGAAGGTGTGGTGAAGAGTTCAGAACCAGAGAAGTATTTGGTCATATGAGATTTGACTTCAGAAGAGTTACAAGGTGTGTTGAGTGGTTGTGACCCGTCCTCCCAGGTCGTTGGCATGGTGCAGGAGCAGATAGGGTCAAAGTAGTGGAATGGGGTAGTGGGTTTTTAATGAGTGTAGGGTTAGTTGTCATGGTGCAGGAGCAGATAGGGTCAAAGTAGTGGAATGGGGTAGTGGGTTTTTAATGAGTGTAGGGTTAGTTGGCATGGTGCAGGAGCAGATAGGGTCAAAGTAGTGGAATGGGGTAGTGGGTTTTTAATGAGTGTAGGGTTAGTTGGCATGGTGCAGGAGCAGATAGGGTCAAAGTAGTGGAATGGGGTAGTGGGTTTTTAATGAGTGTAGGGTTAGTTGGCATGGTGCAGGAGCAGATAGGGTCAAAGTAGTGGAATGGGGTAGTGGGTTTTTAATGAGTGTAGGGTTAGTTGGCATGGTGCAGGAGCAGATAGGGTCAAAGTAGTGGAATGGGGCAGTGGGTTTTTAATGAGTGTAGGGTTAGTTGGCATGGTGCAGGAGCAGATAGGGTCAAAGTAGTGGAATGGGGTAGTGGGTTTTTAATGAGTGTAGGGTTAGTTGGCATGGTGCAGGAGCAGATAGGGTCAAAGTAGTGGAATGGGGTAGTGGGTTTTTAATGGGTGTAGAGTTAGTTGGCATGGTGCAGGAGCAGATAGGGTCAAAGTAGTGGAATGGGGCAGTGGGTTTTTAATGAGTGTAGGGTTAGTTGGCATGGTGCAGGAGCAGATAGGGTCAAAGTAGTGGAATGGGGTAGTGGGTTTTTAATGAGTGTAGGGTTAGTTGGAATCGTGCAGGAGCAGATAGGGTCAAAGTAGTGGACTGGGGTAGTGGGTTTTTAATGAGTGTAGGGTTAGTTGGCATGGTGCAGGAGCAGATAGGGTCAAAGTAGTGGAATGGGGTAGTGGGTTTTTAATGGGTGTAGAGTTAGTTGGCATGGTGCAGGAGCAGATAGGGTCAAAGTAGTGGAATGGGGTAGTGGGTTTTTAATGAGTGTAGGGTTAGTTGGCATGGTGCAGGAGCAGATAGGGTCAAAGTAGTGGAATGGGGTAGTGGGTTTTTAATGAGTGTAGGGTTAGTTGGAAGGGTGTTACTTAGTATGATTATAATATCCCCTTTTCCCATTTTGTATCACAAAGTAAAATAGATTTATATTATAGTCCAGTTGGGGGCGGTAATGCAACATATTGGATGCCAACCACCGTTAAACTCCAAAGAAGAAGAAACGTTATATTATGTCTATGTACAGTGTTGTAACGATGTCTCTCTCTCTCTCATTCCATCACTTTCGTGGTAGTTGGTTGTGTGGGTCTCTGGTTATGAATGGGGTGCTGACAGACAATCGTTGATGGATATTTATAGAGCTCTGATCAGGACGACAATTGATTACAGGTGTATAGTTTATGGAACAGCATCAAAGACTTGTCTTCAGAAGCTGGACAGAATCCAGTATATAGCTTTAAGGATATGTATTGGTGCATTTAAATCAACATCTGTATGTGTACTCTGAGTTAGGTAGGAGGATTTAGAAATGTTGTAAACCGTGATTGAACACACTCCAGCACAGTAGGTGGCGCCATGCACCTTTAACGTTGGTTTGTTGACCGCCATTATATCATAGAAGAAGAAGTTGGTCTGTGAGGGTTTTGTGGTTCCTGAGGAGGGCTACTATTCTTTTTTTATTTTGGTTTTCAAGTGTTTTCTGAATTTATTAAAGCCAAAGCTAAAGCTACCCTAAACAACTCAATATATCAGTCAATATATTTTCTCTGTGATTTGTTGTTTTCCCGTCAACCGTTCCATCGCATCTTAACCGTGTTACCGGGCGGGCACTAGGACCCGGGGGAGGCTGCTGCTGCAGAGGCTGCTGCACCGCTAGTGACGTCAGTCCTACTTGTAGCTCATTGTGGTCAACGTCAGCTGTGGCTCGAGACTGCTAGCTAACGGTTAACGGAGAGGAAAAGACTCTGACAGGACACATTCATGTAGAGAGGCTATGATGGCAATTTGTGGTAAGTTACAATAGAGAGAGAGACTTTTCACTACTATAGACTTTGGTCATAATCAAAGCTTTGTTAACCAATACGTTTTTATGTGAGGTTGCCGGTAAGTTACAGTGTAACAGACGTTGTTAGCTAGCTAACGGTAACGTTAACGGTGTCTTTTAAATTCCACATAAGTTATGTGGCGATGAAATCTAGATAACGTTGTATTTAATGTAGTTTTACTATCTGTGCCAGGCTATAAATGACACAAATGATATCTAGTTAACGTTGTATTTAATGTAGGTTTACTATCTGTGCCAGGCTATAAATGACACAAATGATATCTAGTTAACGTTGTATTTAATGTAGTTTTACTATCTGTGCCAGGCTATAAATGACACAAATGATATCTAGATAACATTGTATTTAATGTAGTTTTACTATCTGTGCCAGGCTATAAATGACACAAATGATATCTAGATAACATTGTATTTAATGTAGTTTTACTATCTGTACCAGGCTATAAATGACACAAATGATATCTAGTTAACTTTGTATTTAAGTTTCCATGTGAGTCATTTAGCAGACACTCTTATCCAGAGCCACTAGGGTTAAGTGACTAAATCTGCCTAAAAAAGGCGATTTACAGATTTTTCACTTAGTTTGCTACTTAACACCAAGCGGTCCAGGAGGGGAGACAAGTTGTTATTTTCCAGTTTGGTCCTAAGAACAGGTTTTAGTGGTCAAATAAAAAGGGAGACATTTTTTGGTGCCATTTAGGGGAAACTGAATTCTAAGGATCATTCCAGTCAGAAGAGGCTCTGTGAAGGTTCGTTTCAATTCATTTGCTATGGCCTCGCTGGTGTTCCAGCTCAGACAACGTTCTTTGGCCGTTTGGACTCGTTCTATTGTCCAGCCTACTAGGACTCAGGGGGCAGAGGCTGGGTCTAGCTCTGCTACGGGGCAGGCTACTGGAGGGGGTACCAGGAGGGAGGAGAGTAGAGCAGGACCAAGAGGTGTTCTGTACCTGTCTGTCCAGGAGGGAGGAGAGTAGAGCAGGACCAAGAGGTGTTCTGTACCTGTCTATCTAGGAGGGAGGAGAGTAGAGCAGGACCAAGAGGTGTTCTGTACCTGTCTGTCCAGGAGGGAGGAGAGTAGAGCAGGACCAAGAGGTGTTCTGTACCTGTCTGTCCAGGAGGGAGGAGAGTAGAGCAGGACCAAGAGGTGTTCTGTACCTGTCTGTCCAGGAGGGAGGAGAGTAGAGCAGGACCAAGAGGTGTTCTGTACCTGCCTGTCCAGGAGGGAGGAGAGTAGAGCAGGACCAAGAGGTGTTCTGTACCTGTCTGTCCAGGAGGGAGGAGAGTAGAGCAGGACCAAGAGGTGTTCTGTACCTGTCTGTCCAGGAGGGAGGAG
>NW_024057786.1:878288-990788 GCF_016432855.1 Salvelinus namaycush | reverse complement strand
ATGGTCTGATGATAACATTCCCTCTCTCTGTCAATGTGTGTGTGTGTCTGTAGTGAATATAGTGGATGTTGTACTGCCTCCAGAGCCCAAAACCAGAGAACAGTTGTTACAATGTGAGTCTCTTTATTGTGAAGTAACTAACAGTCTCTTTTTACTGACACTCCTAACAATCCCTCTACAAATATATAGCAATAGTAGATCTAATCAAAGACTGGGTATCTAACTGACTCCTCATATTTCTCTGATTTGATCTCTGCTGTGCTCTAATCAAAGACAGGGTAGATACAGTATCTGACTTAACTTATTGTTCTGACTCCCCTCATTGGTCTCTGCTCTGCTCTTCTCCCAGATTCCTGTCAGCTCACACTGGACCCAAACACAGCACACACACACCTCTCTCTGTCTGAAGGGAACAGAAAGGTGAAACGTACAGACCAAGTCCAACCATATCCTGACCATCCAGACAGATTCACCAACTGGTGTCAGGTTCTGTGTAGAGAGGGTCTGTCTGGACGCTGTTACTGGGAGGTGGAGTGGAGTGGTGATGTTTTTGTTACAGCAGTCTCATATAAAGACATCAGCAGAACGGAGACAGAAAATAGATTTGGATACAATAACAAGTCCTGGAGTTTACAGTACTATAGTGGTGGTTATTGTTTCAGACACAATAATGTTGAGACTAAAGTATCAGGCCCTCAGTCCTCCAGAGTAGGAGTGTACCTGGATCACAAGGCAGGTACTCTGTCCTTCTACAGTGTCTCTGACACAATGACCCTCCTCCACAGAGTCCAGACCACATTCACTCAGACCCTCTATCCTGGGTTTAGGATTGGATCTGGTACTGCTGAGCTGGTTAAACTGTAGTAGGGTCCACATAGATACTAGTCATGCTGGTGTAGTCTATAGCTGAGCTGGTTAAACTGTAGTAGGGTCCACATAGATACTAGTCATGCTGGTGTAGTCTATAGCTGAGCTGGTTAAACTGTAGTAGGGTCCACATAGATACTAGTCATGCTGGTGTAGTCTATAGCTGAGCTGGTTAAACTGTAGTAGGGTCCACATAGATACTAGTCATGCTGGTGTAGTCTATAGCTGAGCTGGTTAAACTGTAGTAGGGTCCACATAGAGACTAGTCATGCTGGTGTAGTCTATAGCTGAGCTGGTTAAACTGTAGTAGGGTCCACATAGATACTAGTCATGCTGGTGTAGTCTATAGCTGAGCTGGTTAAACTGTAGTAGGGTCCACATAGATACTAGTCATGCTGGTGTAGTCTATAGCTGAGCTGGTTAAACTGTAGTAGGGTCCACATAGAGACTAGTCATGCTGGTGTAGTCTATAGCTGAGCTGGTTAAACTGTAGTAGGGTCCACATAGATACTAGTCATGCTGGTGTAGTCTATAGCTGAGCTGGTTAAACTGTAGTAGGGTCCACATAGATACTAGTCATGCTGGTGTAGTCTATAGCTGAGCTGGTTAAACTGTAGTAGGGTCCACATAGATACTAGTCATGCTGGTGTAGTCTATAGCTGAGCTGGTTAAACTGTAGTAGGGTCCACATAGATACTAGTCATGCTGGTGTAGTCTATAGCTGAGCTGGTTAAACTGTAGTAGGGTCCACATAGATACTAGTCATGCTGGTGTAGTCTATAGCTGAGCTGGTTAAACTGTAGTAGGGTCCACATAGATACTAGTCATGCTGGTGGTGATGGTCCCCAGATGTGATGATTCATTCTGCTCTATTTTATCTACAATGATTTAACTGATTTGATCTTCAGATGATGTTATGAATTAAAATTTAATGTATTCATATTTTTGTAATTGCAATGTTTAAATCTTGTACATTTCCATGAATCATGATGTCTGGTGTTGATGTATATTGGTTGTCATTCAGAACCATTGATATGTTTTCTCAGTTGGTTCTCTGTCTCTATGTAATTCTCCTCAGTATCATTGATCAGCTTGTTGGTCCTAATTGATGTGTTCTCTGTCACCTGGAGCTGCATGGACAATGGTCCAGGAACTAAAGGACAATTCAGGACTAGTCAGCCCACTACAAGCTGGTATCACTTACTTTCTACTAAACTATATGGACTGGTTTCCCAGACACAGATTAATCCTAGTCCTGGACTAAAAAGTATGTTCAATGTAGATGTCCAGGAAACCGGCCCTAAATGTGTCATCTTTCATCCTCCCATACTGCTCAGTCCAGCAACATTAAACGTGTCCAGCAGGTGGTGCTATTGACCAAACAATAAAACCAGCAGATATCTTGACTTGCCACTCAGTATATCAGTAATGTTCAGAATAGTACTTTAATATCATTGGAGATTGATGGTCTTTTTAATCCACTATCCAGAGTCAGGAACAGATGAAGTTAGGTCTGCTACTGTTCAGTGATTAAATATGATTTATGGTGATGGGAAATAATAAAAAACACTAAACTTCATCTAGTAATAGTTTTCCTTTGTTATTTATTCCAAGGTGTGTCTTTAACTTGTAAATGTATTGTGTGGAGGTGAGCTAGTGGTGTGGCTGATAGAATAGAATGAAAAGGGAGGAGGGGAGGAAGAGGGGAGGAGTGAAGGGCTGTTCAAGAAACCAGATGGGGAAGAGGAAGATGTTCAGGGGAATTACTGTCTCTGTTCCAAATGGTTCCCTATTCCCTACGTAGTGCACTACGGTGCTTCTGACCAGGTCTAAAGTAGTGTTCTACGTAGGGAATAGGGTGTAGATTTATTTCAATATCATGCTTTAGTGTTTGGCACAAAAATATATTAGATCTCCACCCCCCCCACTTCCTGTCTGTCATCCCCCAGTTCTGTTAAGACTTCCTCTCATTGAACTGGGCCTTATTCTAAATGGTCACTTTGTATTGATAGTCCATACTGGTCTTTACTATGGTTCTACATACAGTACCTGTATTGATAGTCCATACTGGACTTTACTATGGTTTTACATAAAGTACCTGTATTGATAGTCCATACTGGGCTTTACTATGGTTCTACATACAGTACCTGTATTGATAGTCCATACTGGTCTTTACTATGGTTCTACATACAGTACCTGTATTGATAGTCCATACTGGACTTTACTATGGTTCTACATACAGTACCTGTATTGATAGTCCATACTGGTCTTTACTATGGTTCTACATACAGTACCTGTATTGATGAGGGCCTCATCATCCTGGCTGCACAAAGAAAGCCAGGGATTGCAGTGTGCTCCAGTCTCCAGCAGGGGGCAGTAAAACCCTATGGACCTGAAAGGGACTGCAGTGTGCTCCAGTCTCCAGCAGGGGGCAGTAAAACCCTATGGACCTGGAAGGGACTGCAGTGTGCTCCAGTCTCCAGCAGGGGGCAGTAAAACCCTATGGACCTGAAAGGGACTGCAGTGTGCTCCAGTCTCCAGCAGGGGGCAGTAAAACCCTATGGACCTGAAAGGGACTGCAGTGTGCTCCAGTCTCCAGCAGGGGGCAGTAAAACCCTATGGACCTGAAAGGGAAAGTGAGGAGTAACAATCAAAGGTGATTTTACAATGATGTTTCCACGGAGATCTGAATCATATCCACGAGGCACCAAACTGAAGAAAATCAACTGAAACAGGGAGGGACTAACTGAACTAAAATAATGATGTTGCTAAATGTTTTGCTACAGTGTTCTCTAACGAATACGACCCTGGATTCAAATACTATTTGAAATCTTACAAATACTTTGAGCATTTCCTTTAGTCCTCCAGGTGGGCGGGGTTTGTTTGTACTTTTAGGACTTTTCTATTGGTTCCATTACAACAAACTCAATCAAACACTGCTTATTAAATATTCAACATTATTTTAACGCAGGTCTGTTTCCACGTCCAATAAGCCTGTAACGTCTTGTATGATCTCATCAGGTAAAGGTGTGTCAAATGGAAGGGCAAGTCTCACCACTGAGAGGAAAACATCACTGGTCCACCTCTGCATCAGGTCAGCTATGTTGATCAGTACTGTCCCAGGGATGCTGGGAGCAGAGATGAACTCCCCTGACCTGGTACCACCTATGGAGTTGTCATTTTAATATCAGTTTAACCCCATTACTACTATAACACATAAACCATGTTAATAGAATGAAATGGATCCAGGTTCCATTTATTCTACAATAGATTTACTGCCTGTGGAACACTTCTCCAAAGTGTCTGAAATGAAGATGACTGCAGGTCTGAATCCCAAACTAATGGGGGGAAATGGCTCCATCTAATAAGATGGTATTTAGAGATATGAACCTTTCTATTGGGGTGAACCATCCCCTTAAAACCTTTTCTCAATAGGGGGGCGCTATTTTCACTTTGTAAAAAATCGTTCCCAAATTAAACTGCCTCGTACTCAATTCTTGCTCGTATAATATGCAAATTATTATTACTATTGGATAGAAAACACTCTCTAGTTTCTAAAACCGTTTGAATTATATCTGTGAGTAAAACAGAACTAATTTTGCAGCAAACTTCCTGTTAGGAAGTGAAAAATCTGAAATCGAGGCTCTGTTCCAGGGCCATCCTATTAATTTGCCTGAAATCTATGGATCTACATGCACTGCATACGCCTTCCACTAGATGTCTCAAGCCAGTGAAAGGTGGAAGCTTGATCTGAGGCCGAACAAGAGCTTTTGGAATGACGTTACCAGATTTTTCATTGTCTTGGAAGGCGCGAGAAGGGACCCCAGATTGCGTTCTGAAAAGCTTTCGGTATAGACGTTAGATATCTCCTGCTCTGATTTTATTTGATATATATGTTAAAAACATCATAAAGTAGTTATTTTAAACCGAGTTATTGACGTTTATTGCGTTTTTCGGCATTTTCTTTTCTTTGCGTTATGTGAAGTTGGGCACGTTTGTGCCACATGGCTAGCTTTGGTTGCTAATTCGACAGGAGAAGAGGACATTCTACAACCAAACAACGATTATTCTGGACAAAGGACAACTTGTACAACATTCTGATGGTAGGAACCATTTATGATGTTATTTCGTATTTCTGTCGAAAATGTGTAGTCATATTTTCCGCCCTGATTTTGGGCGCTGTCTCGCTATAACGTAAGCTGTATGTCGTACTAAAGTTATTTAAAAAAATCTAACACAGCGGTTGCATTAAGAACTAGTGTATCTTTCATTTGCTGTCCAACATGTATTTTTTAGTAAAGGTTATGATGAGTTATTTGATTAGATTAGGTGACTCTCCAAGATTTCTCCGGACATTTTTGTGCATTTTGACTACGTATTCACATTGTCAAACCACGATTTGTACCGCTAAATATGCACATTTTCGAACAAACCATATATGTATTGTGTGATATGATGTTATAGGACTGTCATCTGATGAAGTTTGTGAAGGTTAGTGAATAAATTTATATATTTTGCTGTTTTTTTCGCTATCGCTACCTTTGCGGTGAATGAATGCGGTTGTGTGGTTGGCTATTGTAGTAAGCTAATATAATGCTATATTGTATTTTCACTGTAAAACACTTAAAAAATCTGAAATATTGGCTGGATTCACAAGATCTTTGTCTTTCATTTGCTGTACACCATGTATTTTTCATAAATGTTTTATGATGAGTATTTAGGTATTTCACGTTGCTCTCTGTAGTTATTCTAGCTGCTTTGGTGATATTTGTGATGGTGGCTGCAATGTAAAACTATGATATATACCTGAAATATGCACATTTTTCGAACAAAACATATGCTATACAAGAAATCTGTTATAAGACTGTTATCTGATGAAGTTGTTTCTTGGTTAGTGACTAATTATATCTTTATCTGGTCGAATTTGTGATAGCTACCTATGCGGTAAAAAAATTGTGAAAATATGCGGTTGAGTCTTTTGCTATCGTGGTTAGCTAATAGAAATACATATTGTGTTTTCACTGTAAAACATTTTAAAAATCGGAAATGATGGCTGTATTCACAAGATGTTTATCTTTCATCTGGTGTCTTGGACTTGTGATTTCATGATATTTATATGCTAGTATTTACTTGTGGCGCTATGCTAGGCTATGCTAGTCAGCTTTTTTACTGATGAGGATGCTCCCGGATCCGGGATTGTGACAGGACCAGTCAAAAGTCTGGACACACCTACTCATTCAAGGGTTTTTCTTTATTTTTACTATTTTCTACATTGTAGAATAATAGTGAAGACATCAAAACTATGGAATAACACATATGGAATCATGTAGTAACCAAAAACGTGTTAAACAAATCAAGTGGAGGCCAGGTCATCTGATGCAACTCTCCTTCTTGGTCAAATAGCCCTTACACAGTCTGGAGGTGTGTTGGGTCATTGTCCTGCTGAAAAACAAATGATAGTCCCACTAAGCACAAACCAGATGGGATGGCGTATCGCTGCAGAATGCTGTGGTAGCTATGCTGGTTAAGTGTGCCTTGAATTCTAAATAAATTCTTGACAGTATCACCAGCAAAGCACCATCACACCTCCTCCTCCATGCTTCACGGTGGAAAATACACATGCAGAGATCATCTGTTTACCTACTCTGCGTCTCACAAAGACACGGCGGTTGGAACCAGAAATCTTAAATTTGGACTCATCAGACCAAAGGACAGATTTCCACCGGTCTAATGTCCATTGCTCGTGTTTTTTTGCCCCAAGCAAGTCTCTTCTTATTATTGGTGTCCTTTAGCAGTGGTTTCTTTGCAGCAATAGATAGTGTGGGTGTTTTCTGTTAACAGAATGTGTTTCTTGTTAAAAGGCTGAATATCACTAAAGGGAGTAAGCAAAGCCACTATGTGTAGTCCTGGGATTGAGTGTACTTATTGGTATAATTCTATAATGGACTATAGTTATCTGTACTTAATCCTATAATGGCCCGTAGTAATATTATAGTCCGATAATGGCATGTATGTCACGTTCTGACCTTAGTTTAATTTGTATGTCTTTATTTTAGTTTGGTCAGTGCGTGAGTTGGGGTGGGCATTCTATGTTGTCATTCTATGTTGTATGTCTAGGGTGTTATATTTCTATGTGTTTGGCCTAGTATAGTTCTCAATCAGAGGCAGGTGTCGATCGTTGTCTCTGATTGAGAATCATACTTAGGTAGCCTGTTTTCCCACTGTGTTTGTGGGTGGTTGTTTCCTGTTTAGTGTTTGTGTGTTTGTCGTGTTTGTTTTGTCTAGTGTTGCGTATTTCATTAAATAATATATACACTTACCACGCTGCACCTTGGTCCTCCTCTCTTTCCCCATAATTTCATATAGTAATCTGTACTTATTATTTTCTGGAAATAATGTATAGGTGCGCCACCAATATAATTGATCCAAGGAACTAGAGGGGAGGGGAACCCCACCTAGAGGAGAGGGGAACCCCACCTAGAGTAGAGGAGAACCCCACCTAGAGGAGAGGGGAACCCCACCTAGAGGAGAGGGGAACCCCACCTAGAGGAGAGGAGAACCCCACCTAGAGGAGAGGGGAACCCCACCTAGAGGGGAGGGGAACCCCACCTAGAGGAGAGGTGAACCCCACCTAGAGGAGAGGGGAACCCCGCCTAGAGGAGAGGGGGAACCCCGCCTAGAGGAGAGGGGAACCCCACCTAGAGGAGAGGGGAACCCCGCCTAGAGGAAAGAACTTAAATTTGGAAACAATGGTGGAGTAAAGCCGAGGGGATCTGGTTATTAGCATAAATTGGGGGGACTATGACACTTCTATAAGGATGAAACTGTATAAAAGGAGTAGACTGAGACTGAGCGATGGTCTGGTCCACACAGTACTCCTTACAGCACCTGCAGTGGTAAAGATGGTCATGTTTCTCCTTGGGGGGTGCAGAGTTCTCACGTGAAGTGAGGTCCAGCTGCATAATGGGTGAGCTTGAAGACACAATGACAGAGGAAGCGGAGCTAAAGAGAGAGAGAAACTAGATTACCCTGTAGACATGCAGATAGGTTGGTCTGGGAACTACTTTAACATCATAGATGGGTTGGTCTGGGAACTACTTTAACATCATAGATGGGTTGGTCTGGGAACTACTTTAACATCATAGATGGGTTGGTCTGGGAACTACTTTAACATCATAGATGGGTTGGTCTGGGAACTACTTTAACATCATAGATGGGTTGGTCTGGGAACTACTTTAACATCATAGATGGGTTGGTCTGGGAACTACTTTAACATCATAGATGGGTTGGTCTGGGAACTACTTTAACATCATAGATGGGTTGGTCTGGGAGCTACTTTAACATCATAGATGGGTTGGTCTGGGAACTACTTTAACATCATAGATGGGTTGGTCTGGGAACTACTTTAACATCATAGATGGGTTGGTCTGGGAACTACTTTAACATCATAGATGGGTTGGTCTGGGAACTACTTTAACATCATAGATGGGTTGGTCTGGGAACTACTTTAACATCATAGATGGGTTGGTCTGGGGACTACTTTAACATCATAGATGGGTTGGTCTGGGAACTACTTTAACATCATAGATGGGTTGGTCTGGGAACTACTTTAACATCATAGATGGGTTGGTCTGGGAACTACTTTAACATCATAGATGGGTTGGTCTGGGAACTACTTTAACATCATAGATGGGTTGGTCTGGGAACTACTTTAACATCATAGATGGGTTGGTTTGGGAACTACTTTAACATTATAGATGGGTTGGTCTGGGAACTACTTTAACATCATAGTTGGGTTGGTCTGGGAACTACTTTAACATCATAGATGGTCTGGGAACTACTTTAACATCATAGTTGGGTTGGTCTGGGAACTACTTTAACATCATAGATGGGTTGATCTGGGAACTACTTTAACATCATAGATGGTCTGGGAACTACTTTAACATCATAGTTGGGTTGGTCTGGGAACTACTTTAACATCATAGATGGGTTGATCTGGGAACTACTTTAACATCATAGATGGGTTGGTCTGTGAACTACTTTAACATCATAGATGGGTTGGTCTGGGAGCTACTTTAACATCATAGATGGGTTGGTCTGGGAACTACTTTAACATCATAGATGGGTTGGTCTGGGAGCTACTTTAACATCATAGATGGGTTGGTCTGGGAACTACTTTAACATCATAGATGGGTTGGTCTGGGAACTACTTTAACATCATAGATGGGTTGATCTGGGAACTACTTTAACATCATAGATGGGTTGGTCTGTGAACTACTTTAACATCATAGATGGGTTGGTCTGGGAACTACTTTAACATCATAGATGGGTTGGTCTGGGAACTACTTTAACATCATAGATGGGTTGGTCTGGGAACTACTTTAACATCATAGATGGGTTGGTCTGGGAACTACTTTAACATCATAGATGGGTTGGTCTGGGAACTACTTTAACATCATAGATGGGTTGGTCTGGGAGCTACTTTAACATCATAGTTGGGTTGGTCTGTGAACTACTTTAACATCATAGATGGGTTGGTCTGGGGACTACTTTAACATCATAGATGGGTTGGTCTGGGAACTACTTTAACATCATAGATGGGTTGGTCTGGGAACTACTTTAACATCATAGATGGGTTGGTCTGGGAACTACTTTAACATCATAGTTGGGTTGGTCTGTGAACTACTTTAACATCATAGATGGGTTGGTCTGGGGACTACTTTAACATCATAGATGGGTTGGTCTGGGAACTACTTTAACATCATAGATGGGTTGGTCTGGAAGCTACTTTAACATCATAGATGGGTTGGTCTGGGAGCTACTTTAACATCATAGATGGGTTGGTCTGGGAGCTACTTTAACATCATAGATGGGTTGGTCTGGGAACTACTTTAACATCATAGATGGGTTGGTCTGGGAGCTACTTTAACATCATATATGGTCTGGGAACTACTTTAACATCATAGATGGGTTGGTCTGGGAACTACTTTAACATCATAGATGGGTTGGTCTGGGAACTACTTTAACATCATAGATGGGTTGGTCTGGGGACTACTTTAACATCATAGATGGGTTGGTCTGGGAACTACTTTAACATCATAGATGGTCTGGGAACTACTTTAACATCATAGATGGGTTGGTCTGGGAACTACTTTAACATCATAGATGGGTTGGTCTGGGAACTACTTTAACATCATAGATGGGTCGGTCTGGGAACTACTTTAACATCATAGATGGGTTGGTCTGGGAACTACTTTAACATCATAGATGGGTTGGTCTGGGAACTACTTTAACATCATAGATGGGTTGGTCTGGGAACTACTTTAACACCATAGATGGGTTGGTCTGGGAACTACTTTAACATCATAGATGGGATGGTCTGGGAACTACTTTAACATCATAGATGGGTTGGTCTGGGAACTACTTTAACATCATAGATGGGTTGGTCTGGGAACTACTTTAACATCATAGATGGGTTGGTCTGGGAACTACTTTAACATCATAGATGGGTTGGTCTGGGAACTACTTTAACATCATAGATGGGATGGTCTGGGAACTACTTTAACATCATAGATGGGTTGGTCTGGGAACTACTTTAACATCATAGATGGGTTGGTCTGGGAACTACTTTAACATCATAGATGGGTTGGTCTGGGAACTACTTTAACATCATAGATGGGTTGGTCTGGGAACTACTTTAACATCATAGATGGGTTGGTCTGGGAACTACTTTAACATCATAGATGGGTTGGTCTGGGAACTACTTTAACATAGATGGGTTGGTCTGGGAACTACTTTAACATCATAGATGGGTTGGTCTGGGAGCTACTTTAACATCATAGATGGGTTGGTCTGGGAACTACTTTAACATCATAGATGGGTTGGTCTGGGAACTACTTTAACATAGATGGGTTGGTCTGGGAACTACTTTAACATCATAGATGGGTTGGTCTGGGAACTACTTTAACATCATAGATGGGTTGGTCTGGGAGCTACTTTAACATCATAGATGGGTTGGTCTGGGAACTACTTTAACATCATAGATGGGTTGGTCTGGGAACTACTTTAACATCACAGATGGGTTGGTCTGGGGACTACTTTACCATCAGAGATGGGTTGGTCTGGGGACTACTTTAACATCATAGATGGGTTGGTCTGGGAACTACTTTAACACCATAGATGGGTTGGTCTGGGGACTACTTTAACATCATAGATGGGTTGGTCTGGGGACTACTTTAACATCATAGATGGGTTGGTCTGGGGACTACTTTAACATCATAGATGGGTTGGTCTGGGAACTACTTTAACATCATAGATGGGTTGGTCTGGGAACTACTTTAACATCATAGATGGGTTGGTCTGGGAGCTACTTTAACATCATAGATGGGTTGGTCTGGGAACTACTTTAACATCATAGATGGGTTGGTCTGGGAACTACTTTACCACCATAGATGGGTTGGTCTGGGAACTACTTTAACACCATAGATGGGTTGGTCTGGGAACTACTTTAACATCATAGATGGGTTGGTCTGGGAACTACTTTAACACCATAGATGGGTTGGTCTGGGAGCTACTTTAACACCATAGATGGGTTGGTCTGGGAACTACTTTAACATCATAGATGGGTTGGTCTGGGAACTACTTTACCACCATAGATGGGTTGGTCTGGGAACTACTTTAACACCATAGATGGGTTGGTCTGGGAGCTACTTTAACACCATAGATGGGTTGGTCTGGGAACTACTTTAACATCATAGATGGGTTGGTCTGGGAACTACTTTACCACCATAGATGGGATGGTCTGGGAACTACTTTAACATCATAAATGGGTTGGTCTGGGAACTACTTTAACATCATAGATGGGTTGGTCTGGGAGCTACTTTAACATCATAGATGGGTTGGTCTGGGGACTACTTTAACATCATAGATGGGTTGGTCTGGGGACTACTTTAACATCATAGATGGGTTGGTCTGGGAACTACTTTAACATCCTAGATGGGATGGTCTGGGGACTACTTTAACATCATAGTTGGGTTGGTCTGGGAACTACTTTAACATCATAGATGGGTTGGTCTGGGAGCTACTTTAACATCATAGATGGGTTGGTCTGGGAACTACTTTAACATCATAGATGGGTTGGTCTGGGAACTACTTTAACATCATAGATGGGTTGGTCTGGGAACTACTTTAACATCATAGATGGGTTGGTCTGGGAGCTACTTTAACATCATAGATGGTCTGGGAACTACTTTAACATCATAGATGGGTTGGTCTGGGAACTACTTTAACATCATAGATGGGTTGGTCTGGGAGCTACTTTAACATCATAGATGGGTTGGTCTGGGAACTACTTTAACATCATAGATGGGTTGGTCTGGGAGCTACTTTAACATCATAGATGGGTTGGTCTGGGAGCTACTTTAACATCATAGATGGGTTGGTCTGGGAGCTACTTTAACATCATAGATGGGTTGGTCTGGGAGCTACTTTAACATCATAGATGGGTTGGTCTGGGAGCTACTTTAACATCATAGATGGGTTGGTCTGGGAGCTACTTTAACATCATAGATGGGTTGGTCTGGGAGCTACTTTAACATCATAGATGGGTTGGTCTGGGAGCTACTTTAACATCATAGATGGGTTGGTCTGGGAACTACTTTAACATCATAGATGGGTTGGTCTGGGAGCTACTTTAACATCATAGATGGTCTGGGAACTACTTTAACATCATAGATGGGTTGGTCTGGGAACTACTTTAACATCATAGATGGGTTGGTCTGGGAACTACTTTAACATCATAGATGGGTTGGTCTGGGAACTACTTTAACATCATAGATGGTCTGGGAACTACTTTAACATCATAGATGGGTTGGTCTGGGAACTACTTTAACATCATAGATGGGTTGGTCTGGGAGCTACTTTAACATCATAGATGGGTTGGTCTGGGAGCTACTTTAACATCATAGATGGGTTGGTCTGGGAACTACTTTAACATCATAGATGGGTTGGTCTGGGAACTACTTTAACATCATAGATGGGTTGGTCTGGGAACTACTTTAACATCATAGATGGGTTGGTCTGGGAACTACTTTAACATCATAGATGGGTTGGGTTAGCTGTTTTATTGGTTAATGCATCAGATGAAAGGATAGATGTTGGGGTATTTGTACTCTAAACAACATGTTGAAGGCATCGATGTGAGAGCATATACAGTGCTGAGTTACCTCAAGAGGATGTAGCGTTGATTAGGGATATGCACATGCCTTTCAGATGACAATGGAGGAGGAAGGAGATGGGGAACGAAGAGAGAATGACATGTCTTGGGAAGACCTCTTGGATCCGGGGGTCTGACGGGGAAGACTGGGTGGAAGCAGAAGCTTTTTAGGACCAACCTCAGCAGGAAAGTGTCCTGAAGGCAGAGTCAGGCGACGAGAGACTGGGAAATGTCATGTTATCAGACTTTGGTTTTTCTTTGCATATTAAATGATGCATAGCTTACCATGTTGTCAGTAGTGTTATGCTGTGTGTTTCTCGTAGCATATTAAATGATGCATAGCTTACCATGTTGTTAGTAGTGTTATGTTGTGTGTTTCTCGTTGCATATTAAATGATGCATAGCTTACCATGTTGTTAGTAGTGTTATGTTGTGTGTTTCTCGTTGCATATTAAATGATACATATCTTACCATGTTGTTAGTAGTGTTATGTTGTGTGTTTCTCGTTGCATATTAAATGATGCATAGCTTACCATGTTGTTAGTAGTGTTATGTTGTGTGTTTCTCATTGCATATAAAATGATGCATAGCTTACCATGTTGTTAGTAGTGTTATGTTGTGTGTTTCTCATTGCATATAAAATGATGCATAGCTTACCATGTTGTTAGTAGTGTTATGTTGTGTGTTTCTCATTGCATATAAAATGATGCATAGCTTACCATGTTGTTAGTAGTATTATGTTGTGTGTTTCTCGTAGCATATAAAATTATGCATAGCTTACCATGTTGTTAGTAGTGTTATGTTGTGTGTTTCTCGTAGCATATAAAATGATGCATAGCTTACCATGTTGTTAGTAGTGTTATGTTGTGTGTTTCTCGTTGCGTTTCAAGTCCTGTGCCGTCACTCTCTCAGGAGGAAGTTCAACAGGAGGAAGAGGTCCAGACGACACGTTATTATCAGGGTTCTATGAGAAACAGATATCAGAGTGTTCACGGTGTGATTATAGAACAGAGGCCTTAAGTCTCGGAGTTGGACACTGTGAACGTTAGTGCTAATTATGTTTCATTTTTTTTGTTAAATGTTTTATCACTGTTTGTTCATTTATAAGTTATTTCCAGGTTTATGTAATGTTGAACAGTATGGAGTTAAATGTTCAGAACGGGGGACTGATGGATTCTGGGTTGTGACTCCTAAACTTGGACCAGTGTTAATTATCAGGTATCCTATTGAAACACTGAGTGGTCTAGAGAGTCTCAGAAGTTAGTATCTGTAGGAGGAATGTATCTGGTGGAGGCAGTTAACCAGGAATGTACTGAGTGAAGAAAAGATCATCACATGTTGACAGGCACTGATAAGGATGCAGAGCTGTGGATCAGTGAGGAAGGGGGTTGAGGTCAGGACAGGTCAGCTTAAGGGAGATGGAACAGTTTGAGGCCTGTATAACTTCACTTCCTGCCTAGTAATATGTTTAGACAGGAGTCTTAACGTCCGTGAGTTTTAACAGGTTCACTCAGAACCGAACAATAAGCAGTGCTTGATTGAGTTTGTTATAATGGAACCAGTAGAAAAGTCCTAAAAGTACAAACATTGAAAACATTTCTTGCTCAGTTAGTCCCTCGATGTTTCAGTTCATTTTCTTCAGTTAGTCCCTCCCTGTTTGGTGGCTGACTAAATACTTGTTTGCCCCACTGTAAAGAAACACCCTTGAATGAGTAGATGTGTCCAAACTTTTGACTGGTCCTGTATGTTAAGGGGATGGTTCACCCCAATAGAAAGGTTCATACCTCTAAATACCATCTTATTAGATGGAGCCATTTCCCCCCATTAGTTTGGGATTCAGACCTGCAGTCATCTTGATTTCAGACACTTTGGAGAAGTGTTCCACAGGCAGTAAATCTATTGTAGAATAAATGGAACCTGGATCCATTTCATTCTATTAACATGGTTTATGTGTTATAGCAGTAATGCGGTTAAACTGATATTAAAATGACAACTCCATAGGTGGTACCAGGTCAGGGGAGTTCATCTCTGCTCCCAGCATCCCTGGGACAGTACTGATCAACATAGCTGACCTGATGCAGAGGTGGACCAGTGATGTTTTCCTCTCAGTGGTGAGACTTGCCCTTCCATTTGACACACCTTTACCTGATAAGATCAAACAAGACGTTACAGGCTTATTGCACGTGGTAACAGACCTGCGTTAAAATAATGTTGAATATTTAATAAGCAGTGTTTGATTGAGTTTGTTGTAATGGAACCAATAGAAAAGTCCTAAAAGTACAAACAAACCTCGCCCACCTGGAGGACTAAGGGAAATGCTCAAAGTATTTGTAAGATTTCAAATAGTATTTGAATCCAGGGTCGTATTCGTTAGAGAACACTGTAGCAAAACATTTAGCAACATAATTATTTTAGTTCAGTTAGTCCCTCCCTGTTTCAGTTCATTTTCTTCAGTTTGGTGCCTCGTGAATATGATTCAGGTCTCCGTGGAAACATCAATGTAAATTCACCTTCAGGTCCATAGGGTTTTACTGCCCCCTGCTGGAGACTGGAGCACACTGCAGTCCCTTTCAGGTCCATAGGGTTTTACTGCCCCCTGCTGGAGACTGGAGCACACTGCAGTCCCTTTCAGGTCCATAGGGTTTTACTGCCCCCTGCTGGAGACTGCAGCCGGATGATGAGGCCCTCATCAATACAGGTACTGTATGTAGAACCATAGTAAAGACCAGTATGGACTATCAATACAGGTACTGTATGTAGAACCATAGTAAAGCCCAGTATGGACAATCAATACAAAGTGACCATTTAGAATGAGGCCCAGTTCAATTAGAGGAAGTTTTAACAGAACTGGGGGATGACAGACAGGAAGTGGGGGGGTGGAGATCTAATATATTGTTGTGCCAAACACTAAAGCATGATATTGTAATAAATCTACACCCTTTTCCCTAAGTAGAACACTACTTTAGCTGGGGCAGCAGTGTAGCCTAGTGGTTAGAGTGTTGAACTAGTATCTGAAATGTTGACAGATCGAATCCCTGAGCTGACAAGGTAAAAATCTGTCGTTCTGCCCCTGAACAAGGCAGTTAACCCACCGTTCCTAGGCCATCATTGTAAATAAGAATTTGTTCTTAACTGACTTGCCTAGTTCAATAAAGGTAAAATATATATATAATTTTATAGTTAGCTAGCTAGCAGAGTATCCTTCGCTCCCGCCTGCCAAACATCTGCACTCGCCTTCTGTAATAGACCTACAGAAAAACAGTGGCCGCCCGGCAGGACGAAGGACACTGTCTACCAGTTTAGGGCTAGCTATCTACCGTTGTCACCTCCGCCTCAGTGACATGTTTTTAATCTTCTCGTGCATTTATATGATCAACACAAGCAGTATCTTAAACAGCACCGTTTCAAGTTATTGATCGTTTGATAAACAGACTTTTGTAAATAGAATATAGGTTAACATAATCTTCACTTCTTTAGTTCACTTTCATAAAAAAATTCTCAAAGTGAGTTTTAAAAGAATCTTACCCCCATTTTGTCCTCCACCTTCACAATTTGAAGTATTAAACAGACTTGATAACATTTCATTGAGAACAGATTAAATGTGTGAAATGCACTCATTTGTGATCTGGTGTTCACCTGGGCCTCTCTTTCTTACTGGTATATTAACACATTTTGCAGGTCAAAACTCCATCCCACCAAAACAGGCTGAAATGTCAAGTGGTCTTTTCAAACAGCTGTTACACTAAAAGGACATTATCATTTTCGCAATTTCACAGTATTATTCCAACATCATAGCGTTAAAATATATATAAAAACACAGGAAAATCACATTTACCTGGGCCTTAAAACATTCTGCACCTGAAATTGGGGCAAATGCTTAATAAATTAGAAAGAAATGAATACTTAACTAAAATGGGGGGAAATTACATAATAACTTAAGTTATTACATTATAATGAGTTATTACAGTAATTATTGGTTATTACATTATAATTTGCGGTATGCCTGTCGGGCCCTTCACTCCTAGTGCCACTGACAAGGGGCCAATGTGTCACTAGAGGCAGGACTGATAAACTAATGACTGTCTCATGTTGAAAGTCCAAGTCAGTATCATGCATTTACTGCTCAAGTTATTCCATATACTTTGACTAGTCTGGTCATTCCATAAATGTTTTTGTGTATTGTACCTTGACTAGTCTGGTCATTCCATATACCTTGACTAGTCTGGTCATTCCATAAATGTTCTTGTGTATTGTACCTTGACTAGTCTGGTCATTCCATATACCTTGACTAGTCTGGTCATTCCATAAATGTTATTCTGTATTGTACCTTGACTAGTCTGGTCATTCCATAAATGTTATTGTGTATTGTACCTTGACTAGTCTAGTCATTCCATAAATGTTATTGTGTATTGTACCTTGACTAGTCTGGTCATTCCATAAATGTTATTGTGTATTGTACCTTGACTAGTCTGGTCATTCCATAAATGTTATTGTGTATTGTACCTTGACTAGTCTGGTTATTCCATAAATGTTTTTGTGTATTATACCTTGACTAGTCTGGTCATTCCATATACCTTGACTAGTCTGGTCATTCCATAAATGTTCTTGTGTATTGTACCTTGACTAGTCTAGTCATTCCATATACCTTGACTAGTCTGGTCATTCCATAAATGTTATTGTGTATTGTACCTTGACTAGTCTGGTCATTCCATAAATGTTTTTGTGTATTATACCTTGACTAGTCTGGTCATTCCATAAATGTTTTTGTGTATTATACCTTGACTAGTCTGGTCATTCCATAAATGTTATTGTGTATTGTACCTTGACTAGTCTGGTCATTCCATAAATGTTTTTGTGTATTATACCTTGACTAGTCTGGTCATTCCATAAATGTTATTGTGTATTGTACCTTGACTAGTCTGGTCATTCCATAAATGTTTTTGTGTATTATACCTTGACTAGTCTGGTCATTCCATATACCTTGACTAGTCTGGTCATTCCATATACCTTGACTAGTCTGGTCATTCCATAAATGTTCTTGTGTATTATACCTTGACTAGTCTGGTCATTCCATAAATGTTATTGTGTATTGTACCTTGACTAGTCTGGTCATTCCATAAATGTTCTTGTGTATTGTACCTTGACTAGTCTGGTCATTCCATATACCTTGACTAGTCTGGTCATTCCATAAATGTTATTGTGTATTGTACCTTGACTAGTCTGGTCATTCCATAAATGTTATTGTGTATTGTACCTTGACTAGTCTGGTCATTCCATAAATGTTATTGTGTATTGTACCTTGACTAGTCTGGTCATTCCATAAATGTTATTGTGTATTGTACCTTGACTAGTCTGGTCATTCCATATACCTTGACTAGTCTGGTCATTCCATAAATGTTATTGTGTATTGTACCTTGACTAGTCTGGTCATTCCATAAATGTTATTGTGTATTGTACCTTGACTAGTCTGGTCATTCCATAAATGTTATTGTGTATTGTACCTTGACTAGTCTGGTCATTCCATAAATGTTCTTGTGTATTGTACCTTGACTAGTCTGGTCATTCCATAAATGTTATTGTGTATTATACCTTGACTAGTCTGGTCATTCCATAAATGTTCTTGTGTATTATACCTTGACTAGTCTGGTCATTCCATAAATGTTATTGTGTATTGTACCTTGACTAGTCTGGTCATTCCATAAATGTTATTGTGTATTGTACCTTGACTAGTCTGGTCATTCCATAAATGTTATTGTGTATTGTACCTTGACTAGTCTGGTCATTCCATATACCTTGACTAGTCTGGTCATTCCATATACCTTGACTAGTCTGGTCATTCCATATACCTTGACTAGTCTGGTCATTCCATATACCTTGACTAGTCTGGTCATTCCATAAATGTTATTGTGTATTGTACCTTGACTAGTCTGGTCATTCCATAAATGTTATTGTGTATTGTACCTTGACTAGTCTGGTCATTCCATATACCTTGACTAGTCTGGTCATTCCATATACCTTGACTAGTCTGGTCATTCCATAAATGTTATTGTGTATTGTACCTTGACTAGTCTGGTCATTCCATAAATGTTATTGTGTATTGTACCTTGACTAGTCTGGTCATTCCATAAATGTTATTGTGTATTGTACCTTGACTAGTCTGGTCATTCCATAAATGTTATTGTGTATTGTACCTTGACTAGTCTGGTCATTCCATAAATGTTATTGTGTATTGTACCTTGACTAGTCTGGTCATTCCATAAATGTTATTGTGTATTGTACCTTGACTAGTCTGGTCATTCCATAAATGTTATTGTGTATTGTACCTTGACTAGTCTGGTCATTCCATAAATGTTATTGTGTATTGTACCTTGACTAGTCTGGTCATTCCATATACCTTGACTAGTCTGGTCATTCCATATACCTTGACTAGTCTGGTCATTCCATAAATGTTATTGTGTATTGTACCTTGACTAGTCTGGTCATTCCATAAATGTTTTTGTGTATTATACCTTGACTAGTCTGGTCATTCCATAAATGTTATTGTGTATTGTACCTTGACTAGTCTGGTCATTCCATAAATGTTATTGTGTATTGTACCTTGACTAGTCTAGTCATTCCATAAATGTTATTGTGTATTATACCTTGACTAGTCTGGTCATTCCATAAATGTTATTGTGTATTATACCTTGACTAGTCTGGTCATTCCATAAATGTTATTGTGTATTATACCTTGACTAGTCTGGTCATTCCATAAATGTTATTGTGTATTGTACCTTGACTAGTCTGGTCATTCCATAAATGTTATTGTGTATTGTACCTTGACTAGTCTGGTCATTCCATAAATGTTTTTGTGTATTATACCTTGACTAGTCTGGTCATTCCATAAATGTTATTGTGTATTGTACCTTGACTAGTCTGGTCATTCCATAAATGTTATTGTGTATTGTACCTTGACTAGTCTGGTCATTCCATAAATGTTCTTGTGTATTATACCTTGACTAGTCTGGTCATTCCATATACCTTGACTAGTCTGGTCATTCCATAAATGTTATTGTGTATTGTACCTTGACTAGTCTGGTCATTCCATATACCTTGACTAGTCTGGTCATTCCATATACCTTGACTAGTCTGGTCATTCCATAAATGTTATTGTGTATTGTACCTTGACTAGTCTGGTCATTCCATAAATGTTATTGTGTATTGTACCTTGACTAGTCTGGTCATTCCATAAATGTTATTGTGTATTGTACCTTGACTAGTCTGGTCATTCCATAAATGTTATTGTGTATTGTACCTTGACTAGTCTGGTCATTCCATAAATGTTATTGTGTATTGTACCTTGACTAGTCTGGTCATTCCATAAATGTTATTGTGTATTGTACCTTGACTAGTCTGGTCATTCCATAAATGTTATTCTGTATTGTACCTTGACTAGTCTGGTTATTCCATAAATGTTTTTGTGTATTGTACCTTGACTAGTCTGGTCATTCCATAAATGTTATTCTGTATTGTACCTTGACTAATCAAATTCTTCCATGTATTATAACAGATTGGTGTATTGTTAATTGATCCATAATGTAATAACCAATAATTACTGTAATAAGTCATTATAATGTAATAACTTACTAGTCCAATGCTCTAACCACTAGGCTACCCTGTCGCCCCAGGTATAGCAATCATATTTGTTTGTTAATATCTTAATTAATAAAATTATAATTTCCAAAAAACTTGTTTTGTTTTTTAAAATCATAAGTAATTAAATTATCAGTAGAATAGAGTTGAATAAAAGATTATCATAACAAAAAATGTATTGGTCAGAGCCATCATCCCTTCTGTTTAGCCAGATGAATCTTCCTGCTGAACAGCCAATCACATCAAAGTGCTCCCTGCTGCCTGGTGTGCTCTCTCTGGTTTCACTGGGTGTCCAAGGCAACCACTGTGGAGCCCTGGTTGGTGGTGATCAGGGGTCAATGCTGTTTCACTGGGTATCCAAGGCAACCGCTGTGGGGCCCTGGTTGGTGGTGATCAGGGGTCAATGCTGTTTCACTGGGTGTCCAAGGCAACCGCTGTGGGGCCCTGGTTGGTGGTGATCAGGGGTCAATGCTGTTTCACTGGGTATCCAAGGCAACCACTGTGGAGCCCTGGTTGGTGGTGATCAGGGGTCAATGCTGTTTCACTGGGTATCCAAGGCAACCGCTGTGGGGCCCTGGTTGGTGGTGATCAGGGGTCAATGCTGTTTCACTGGGTGTCCAAGGCAACCGCTGTGGGGCCCTGGTTGGTGGTGATCAGGGGTCAATGCTGTTTCACTGGGTGTCCAAGGCAACCGCTGTGGGGCCCTGGTTGGTGGTGATCAGGGATCAATGCTGTTTCACTGGGTGTCCAAGGCAACCGCTGTGGGGCCCTGGTTGGTGGTGATCAGGGGTCAATGCTGTTTCACTGGGTGTCCAAGGCAACCGCTGTGGGGCCCTGGTTGGTGGTGATCAGGGGTCAATGCTGTTTCACTGGGTGTCCAAGGCAACCACTGTGGGGCCCTGGTTGGTGGTGATCAGGGGTCAATGCTGTTTCACTGGGTGTCCAAGGCAACCGCTGTGGGGCCCTGGTTGGTGGTGATCAGGGGTCAATGCTGTTTCACTGGGTGTCCAAGGCAACCACTGTGGGGCCCTGGTTGGTGGTGATCAGGGGTCAATGCTGTTTCACTGGGTGTCCAAGGCAACCGCTGTGGAGTCCTGGTTGGTGGTGATCAGGGGTCAATGCTGTTTCACATTGACGTTGCCACAGGATCCTGGATGGTACTTCCTGAATGAGAAGAATCAGAGGGGGTTGGTTAGGTTGGAAATGTCATTACATGTTATCAGTTATAACATTGTCTGAATAGTGATGAATACCAAGTGCTGTACAGGACTTACAACACATTCAGATAGTACTGAAGCTTTGTGATGGGAAGATGTGGCTGTTACTGCAGTGGTGTGGAGGCTGCATTGTGGGGCCTGGTGGACTGACAGAGTTGGTGGGATGAGATGGAGGAGTCTGGAGGTCAAAACATGATGAACAAACAAAACAAGAAAACATCAGAAATACTGATTTAACTGTTAAAGTCTCAAATATATGTCATGAAACTTTAGACAGTTTGTTATGATAAAACAACATTTACAACAGGTATAACTGGGTCAGCTGGATTAGACTGAATTAAAGGATGGTTGACACCAATGCAATGTGTAGAGCAGTTGTGTTCCTTGTTGGCAGTGGAATCTGGAACACACATCACCCCAATCATCACACCTACAGAACATTCTGCTGTTTGTAAATCAAGTTCCTCTAGATCTAGGATATGTGTTCAGTGTAACAGAGATAGTATCACGTTGACGTCACTGGAGAAGAATCTGTACTTACCTGATCTGTGGCCTCGCCTGGTTCCTCCCAGAAGCGGAGGTGGAACAACGTGGGGGATAATGGGGGGGAGGGTGATACCAGCCGCTCAACAACAGACCAACAGGCAGTTCTGGGAAACAGATGAACATTTCTGAGAAGTCACACCCCTACCTTTGTCTTGACAAATAAATTATTGTTTGGTTTTGTACAAGCTTTGGTATATAGATGCAGATTACAGTGGGGTGAATAAACCCGGTTTGAGCTTTTCTCTGCATTCGTTTGAGTTCATACTCTGTTTACAACTTAACACCTTGCTTCCATGTATTTATTTTAATCCCTAAATGTTTTTATTCATCTTCAGGATTAGAATGAAATGAACCTTGTTTTCACATTAAACATAAAGAAAAGGGTGGTGACATGTTCTAATCTTCCCGTGCAGTCACATGATGACAAACAGAAGCAGTATCTGTAACAGCACCGTTTCTAGACAGACAACAGAGGATGTTCATGATGTTTTGATAAACAGACTATTAGAATTAGAATATAGGTTAACATAAACGTTTCCTCTTCAGTTAACTTTCATAAAAAAATGCTCAAAATGAGTTTTGAAAGAATCTTCACCTCCACAAATGAAGTATTAAAACCACTTGAGAAGCTGTCATTGTGAACAGATTACATTAGTGAAATCCCCTCATTTGGGATCTGGTGTTACACTTAAAGGGCATTATCCTCTACAGGATCCGTATCCCCCCACGAGACGGTTGAGCTAACGTAGGCTAATGTGATTAGCATGAGGTTGTAAGTAACAATAACATTTCCCAGGACATAGACATATCTAATATGGGCAGAAAGCTTACATTATTGTTCATCTAACTGCACTCTCCAATTTACAGTAGCTGTTACAGTGAAAGAATACCATGCTATTTTTTGAGGAGAGTGCACAGCTATATACTTGAACATGTATTAATAAACCAATTGGGCACAATTGGGCAGTCTCGATACAACATTTTTTAACAGAATGGTTCACTGAATCAGTCATAAACTTTGCAAATACACTGCTTCCATTAAGTGGCCAAAGTCAAAATTGTGCCAAACCTGAAATATTACATTATGGCCTTTCTCTTGCATTTCAAAGATGGGAAGAAAAAACATTTTTTTGTTTGTATTATCTTTTACCAGATCTAATATGTTATATTCGCCTACATTAAAATAATGTTGAATATTTAATAAGCAGTGGTTGATTGAGTTTGTTGTAATGGAACCAATAGAAACGTCCTAAAAGTACAAACAAACCCCGCCCACCTGGAGGACTAAAGGAAATGCTCAAAGTATTTGTAAGATTTCAAATAGTATTTGAATCCAGGGTGGTATTCGTTAGAGAAAACTGTAGCAAAACATTTAGTAACAGAATTATTTTAGTTCAGTTAGTCCCTCCCTGTTTCAGTTGATTTTCTTCAGTTTGCTGCCTCGTGGATATGATTCAGGTCTCCGTGGAAACATCAATGTAAATTCACCTTTGATTTTTACTCCTCACTTTCCCTTTCAGGTCCATAGGGTTTTACTGCCCCCTGCTGGAGACTGGAGCACACTGCAGTCCCTTTCAGGTCCATAGGGTTTTACTGCCCCCTACTGGAGACTGGAGCACACTGCAGTCCCTTTCAAGGCCATAGGGTTTTACTGCCCCCTGCTGGAGACTGGAGCACACTGCAGTCCCTTTCAGGTCCATAGGGTTTTACTGCCCCCTGCTGGAGACTGGAGCACACTGCAGTCCCTTTCAGGTCCATAGGGTTTTACTTCCCCCTGCTGGAGACTGGAGCACACTGCAGTCCCTTTCAGGTCCATAGGGTTTTACTGCCCCCTGCTGGAAACTGGAGCACACTGCAGTCCCTGGCTTTCTTTGTGCAGCCGGATGATGAGGCCCTCATCAATACAGGTACTGTATGTAGAACCATAGTAAAGACCAGTATTGACTATCAATACAGGTACTGTATGTAGAACACTAATTTAAACCTGGTCAGAAGCACCGTAGTGCACTACGTAGGGATTAGGGAACCATTTGGAACAGAGACAGTAATTCCCCTGAACATCTTCCTCTTCCTCATCTGGTTTCTTGAACAGCCCTTCACTCCTCCCCTCTTCCTCCCCTCCTCCCTTTTCATTCTATTCTATCAGCCAAACCACTAGCTCACCTCCACACAATACATTTACAAGTTAAAGACACACCTTGGAATAAATAACAAAGGAAAACTATTACTAGATGAAGTTTAGTGTTTTTTATTATTTCCCATCACCATAAATCATATTTAATCACTGAACAGTAGCAGACCTAACTTCATCTGTTCCTGACTCTGGATAGTGGATTAAAAAGACCATCAATCTCCAATGATATTAAAGTACTATTCTGAACATTACTGATATACTGAGTGGCAAGTCAAGATATCTGCTGGTTTTATTGTTTGGTCAATAGCACCACCTGCTGGACAGGTTTAATGTTGCTGGACTGAGCAGTATGGGAGGATGAAAGATGACACATTTAGGGCCGGTTTCCTGGACATCTACATTGAACATACTTTTTAGTCCAGGACTAGGATTAATCTGTGTCTGGGAAACCAGTCCATATAGTTTAGTAGAAAGTAAGTGATACCAGATTGTAGTGGGCTGACTAGTCCTGAATTGTCCTTTAGTTCCTGGACCATTTTCCATGCAGCTCCAGGTGACAGAGAACACATCAATTAGGACCAACAAGCTGATCAATGATACTGAGGAGAATTACATAGAGACAGAGAACCAACTGAGAAAACATATCAATGGTTCTGAATGACAACCAATATACATCAACACCAGACATCATGATTCATGGAAATGTACAAGATTAAAACATTGCAATTACAAAAATATGAAAACATTGAATTTTAATTCATAACATCTTCTGAAGATCAAATCAGTTAAATCATTGTAGATAAAACAGAGCAGAATGAATCATCACATCTGGGGACCATCACCACCAGCATGACTAGTATCTATGTGGACCCTACTACAGTTTAACCAGCTCAGCTATAGACTACACCAGCATGACTAGTATCTATGTGGACCCTACTACAGTTTAACCAGCTCAGCTATAGACTACACCAGCATGACTAGTATCTATGTGGACCCTACTACAGTTTAACCAGCGCAGCTATAGACTACACCAGCATGACTAGTATCTATGTGGACCCTACTACAGTTTAACCAGCTCAGCTATAGACTACACCAGCATGACTAGTATCTATGTGGACCCTACTACAGTTTAACCAGCTCAGCTATAGACTACACCAGCATGACTAGTATCTATGTGGACCCTACTACAGTTTAAACAGCTCAGCTATAGACTACACCAGCATGACTAGTATCTATGTGGACCCCACTACAGTTTAACCAGCTCAGCTATAGACTACACCAGCATGACTAGTATCTATGTGGACCCTACTACAGTTTAACCAGCTCAGCTATAGACTACACCAGCATGACTAGTATCTATGTGGACCCTACTACAGTTTAACCAGCTCAGCTATAGACTACACCAGCATGACTAGTATCTATGTGGACCCTACTACAGTTTAACCAGCTCAGCTATAGACTACACCAGCATGACTAGTATCTATGTGGACCCTACTACAGTTTAACCAGCTCAGCAGTACCATAGAGCCAAAACCCAGGATAGAGGGGCTGAGTGAACGTGGTCTGGACTCTGTGGAGGAGGGTCATTGTGTCAGAGACACTGTAGAAGGACAGAGTACCTGCCTTGTGATCCAGGTACACTCCTACTCTGGAGGACTTAGGGCCTGATACTTTAGTCACAACCTTATTGTGTATGAAACAATAACCATCACTAGAGCACTGTAAACTCCAGGACTTGTTATTGAATCCAAATATACCTTCATCTTCCTCTGTTATGCTGATGTCTTTATATGAGACTGCTGTCAAAACATTACAAGTCCACTTCACCTCCCAGTAACAGCGTCCAGACAGACCCTCTCTACACAGAACCTGACACTGGTTGGTGAATCTGTCTGGATGGTCAGGATATGGTTGGACTTGGCCTGTACAGGTCACCTTTCTGTTCCCTTCAGACAGAGAGAGGTGTGTGTGTGCTGTGTTTGGGTCCAGTGTGAGCTGACAGGAATCTGGGAGAAGAGCAGAGACCAATGAGGGGAGTCAGAACAATAAGTTAAGTCAGATACTGTATCTACCCTGTCTTTGATTAGAGCACAGCAGAGATCAAATCAGAGAAATATGAGCAGTCAGATAGATACCCAGTCTTTGATTAGATCTACTATTGCTATATATTTCTAGAGGGATTGTTAGGAGTGTCAGTAAAAAGAGACTGTTAGTTACTTCACAATAAAGAGACTCACATTGTAACAACTGTTCTCTGGTCTTGGGCTCTGGAGGCAGTACAACATCCACTATATTCACTACAGACACACACACACATTGACAGAGAGAGGGAATGTTATCTACAGACCATATTCCACATGTATATGACTAGTAGGGAACTTTCAATGGTCTAAAGTTGATGTTCTTATTGTTTTCAACACACCTGTAGTGGAGATCTTGGTCCATTCTCCTTTAAGGAAGTCTTCTAGTTTCTCTCTCAGTTCAGACACAGTCTTACTCACATCTCCAAAGTACTGAAGAGGACGGACAACGATGCTGGGTAAATCTGAAGATACACTGATACTGGAGAGAGACTGATAACTCTGGAGACAGAGAGAGAGAGAAAGAGGGGGAGAGAGAGAGAGAGATAGAGAGAGCGAGGGACAGAGGGAGAGTCAGGGACAGAGGGAGAGACAGAGGGAGAGACAGAGAGAGAGATGGACAGAGCAAGAGAGAGAGAGGGACAAAGAGAGAGAGAGAGGGACAAAGAGAGAGAGAGAGGGACAAAGAGAGAGAGAGACAGAGAGAGAGAGGGACAGAGAGATAGAAGGACAGAGAGAGAGGGACAGAGAAGGAGAGGGACAGAGAGAGAGGGACAGAGAGAGAGGGACAGAGAAGGAGAGAGGGAGAGCGAGGGACAGAGAGAGAGAGAGAGAGAGAGACAGAGAGAGAGCAACAGAGAGAGAGAGAGGGACAGAGGGAGAGCGAGGGACAGAGGGAGAGACAGAGAGAGAGAGACAGAGAGAGAGAGAGGGACAGAGCAAGAGAGAGAGAGGGACAGAGCGAGAGAGAGAGAGGGACAAAGAGAGAGACAGAGAGAGAGAGGGACAGAGAGAAAGAGGGACAGAGAGAAAGAGGGACAGAGAGAAAGAGGGACAGAGAGAAAGAGGGACAGAGAGAAAGAGGGACAGAGAGAAAGAGGGACAGAGAGAAAGAGGGACAGAGAGAAAGAGGGACAGAGAGAAAGAGGGACAGGGAGAAAGAGGGACACGGAGAAAGAGGGACAGAGAGAGAGAGGGACAGAGAGAGAGAGGGACAGAGAGGGACAGAGAGGGGGAGGGACAGAGACGGACAGAGAGGGGGAGGGACAGAGACGGACAGAGACAGAGGGAGAGAGAGGGAAGGACAGAGGGAGAGAGAGGGAGGGACAGAGGGAGAGAGAGGGAGGGACAGAGGGAGGGACAGTGGGAGAGAGGGACGGACAGAGGGAGAGAGAGAGACGGACAGAGAGAGAGAGAGGGACGGACAGAGAGAGACAGAGGGACAGAGAGAGACAGAGGGACAGAGAGAGGGACGGACAGAGAGAGGGACGGACAGAGAGAGAGAGAGGGACGGACAGAGAGAGATAGAGGGACGGACAGAGAGAGAGAGAGAGGGACGTACAGAGAGAGAGAGAGAGGGACGTACAGAGAGAGAGGGACAGACAGAGAGAGAAGGACGGACAGAGCGAGAGGGACGGACAGAGAGACAGACAGGACAACATAATGATTGAGATGAATAGTTTCACATGAAGTTAATTTCATATCACTTGTAACAAGACCGTTTAGTTACCTGGAGGAAATGGATGTGATCCTCTGTGTGTGAGAGCTGCTCCAGCTCAGTGCTTCTCTTCCTCAGCTCAGCTATCTCCTGCTTCAGTTGCTCCAGGAGTCCTTCAGCTTGACTCACTTGAGCCTTCTCTTGGGCTCTGATCAGCTCCTTCACCTCAGAGCTCCTTCTCTCAATGGAGCGGATCAGCTCAGTAAAGATCTGATCACTGTCCTCCACTGCTGCCTGTGCAGAGCGCTGTTAAGAGAGAGAGAGAGAGAGCGCTGTTGAGAGAGAGAGACAGAGAGAGAGAGACAAAGAGAGAGAGAGACAGAGAGAGAGACAGAGAGAGAGACAGAGACAGAGTAGGTACAGTAGCCTCTCTGCACCTCATTGAGTCAGAACGCTGCCACCCTGTTCTCCAGGTCCACCAGGCCTTGTCCCCCCTCCAAGACAGACAGGTACAGAACACCTCTTGGTCCTGCTCTACTCTCCTCCCTCCTGGACAGGCAGGTACAGAACACCTCTTGGTCCTGCTCTACTCTCCTCCCTCCTGGACAGGCAGGTACAGAACACCTCTTGGTCCTGCTCTACTCTCCTCCCTCCTGGACAGACAGGTACAGAACACCTCTTGGTCCTGCTCTACTCTCCTCCCTCCTGGACAGACAGGTACAGAACACCTCTTGGTCCTGCTCTACTCTCCTCCCTCCTGGACAGACAGGTACAGAACACCTCTTGGTCCTGCTCTACTCTCCTCCCTCCTGGACAGACAGGTACAGAACACCTCTTGGTCCTGCTCTACTCTCCTCCCTCCTGGACAGACAGGTACAGAACACCTCTTGGTCCTGCTCTACTCTCATCCCTCCTGGACAGACAGGTACAGAACTCCTCTTGGTCCTGCTCTACTCTCCTCCCTCCTGGACAGACAGGTACAGAACACCTCTTGGTCCTGCTCTACTCTCCTCCCTCCTGGACAGACAGGTACAGAACACCTCTTGGTCCTGCTCTACTCTCCTCCCTCCTGGACAGACAGGTACAGAACACCTCTTGGTCCTGCTCTACTCTCCTCCCTCCTGGACAGACAGGTACAGAACACCTCTTGGTCCTGCTCTACTCTCCTCCCTCCTGGACAGACAGGTACAGAACACCTCTTGGTCCTGCTCTACTCTCATCCCTCCTGGACAGACAGGTACAGAACACCTCTGGGTCCTGCTCTACTCTCCTCCCTCTTGGTACCCCCTCCAGTAGCCTGCCCCGTAGCAGAGCTAGACCCAGCCTCTGCCCCCTGAATCCTAGTAGGCTGGACAATAGAACGAGTCCAAACGGCGAAAGAACGTTGTCTGAGCTGGATCACTAGCGAGGCCATAGCAAATGAATTGAAACAAACCTTCACAGAGCCTCTTCTGACTGGAATGATCCTTAGAATTCCATTTCCCCTAAATGGCACCAAAAAATGTCTCCCTTTTTATTTGACCACTAAAACCTGTTCTTAGGACCAAACTGGAAAATAACAACTTGTCTCACTTCCTGGACCGCTTGGTGTTAAGTAGCAGACTAGGTGAAAAATCTGTAAATCGACTTTTTTAGGCAGAATTAGTTACTTAACCCTAGTGGCTCTGGATAAGAGTGTCTGCTAAATGATTCACATGGAAAATTAAATACAACGTTAACTAGATATCATCTGTGTCATTTATAGCCTGGCACAGATTGTAAAACTACATTAAATACAACGTTAACTAGATATCATCGCCACATAACTTATGTCGAATTTAAAAGACACCTTTAATGTTACCGTTAGCTAGCTGAAAACGTCTGTTACACTGTAACTTACCGGCAGCCTCACATAAAAACGTATTGGTTAACCTGTTGAGGATAGAGGGCGCTATTTACACTTTGGGGGAAAATCGTGCCCAATTTAAACGGCCTCGTACTCAATTCTTGCTCGTACAATATGCATATTATTATTACTATTGGATAGAAAGTTTCTAAAACTGTTTGAATTATATCTGTGAGTAAAACAGAACTCGTTTGGCAGCAAACTTCCTGACCAGGAAGTGGTAAGTCTGAAAACGACTAGGGCCTGCCTATAAATGGGCAGTATTAGTATACATGCACGTCATACACCTTCCACTAGATGTCAAGAGGCAGTGAGAGAAGAAATGGGGTGTTTATCTTGGTCTGAGGTGGAATAAATCCTCTTGGAATGACGTGTCACCCATTTCCTGTTTTCTGGAAAGCGCGAAGATGGACCTGGATTTGCCTTCTGAAAAGCTGTCGTTATAGGCGACTACTATCTCCGGCTTTGATTTTATTTGATACATGTCACAATATCATCGTAACGTATGTTTTTTCAATATAGTTTTATTAGATTATTGAAATTTATTCGGGACGTTTGGCGTGTTGCGTTGGGTGCTTTTGTTCAGGAAGGAGAGCTTCGCGCCACTTGGCTAGTGTGCTTGCTAATTCAAGAGGGACAAAGGACATTCTAAAACCAAACAACGATTGTTCCCGACAAAGGACCTCTTGTACAACATTCTGATGGAAGCTCATCAAAAGTAGGACCCATTTTATTTTATTTTATGATGCTATTTCATATATCTGTCGAACTGTGTACTATTAGTTTTGCGCCCAGGTTTTGGTCACTATCTCGCCATAACGTTATGTCGTAAAGAAGTTATTTTTAGAATTCTAACACTGCGATTGCATTAACCTGTTATGGCTGAAGGAGCAGCAGTGAGTAACCTGGAAAGAGGTGGCCATTTCAAACGGCCTCGTACTCAATTCTTGCTCGTACAATATGCATATTATTATTACTATTGGATAGAAAACACTCTCTAGTTTCTAAAACAGTTTGAAATATTTCTCTAAGTGAAACAGAACTCTTTTTACAGCCCATTTTCTATCCGGAAGTGAGATTTCCAAAAAGCGATGTCTCTCTTCAAGAGCTTGTCTATAAAAGGGCATGTCACTTAGGACTGTAGAAACACGTCATACGCCTTCCCCTGGGTGTCATGCGGAAGTGAGAGCAGAAATGACTTGATTATCTCGTTCAGGGATTGAATACAACCTCTTGGACTGAGAGGTCCGACGTTATTTTTTTGGTCGAAGGCGCGAAGTTGGTCCTGGACTAGCCTCCTGGAAAACCGTCGTTATAGGTGAATATGATCTCCGGCTTCGATTTTATTTGATACATGTCACAATATCATCCTAAAGCATGTTTTTTCAATATAGTTTAATTATATTATTGAAATTTATTCGGGACTTTAGATGTGATGCGTTGGACGAATTTGTTCAAGATGGAGAGGTTAGCGCCGCACGGCCAGTGTGCTTGCTAATTCAAGAGGGAAATAGTTCGTTCTGGATCCAAACAAAGACGGTTCTGAACAAAGGACCCCTTGGAGAACATTCTGATGGATGATCAACAAAGATAAGGACCCAATTTGGGATGCTATTTCATATATCTGTCGAACTGTGCTATCGCTACCGACTACTTGGAATCAATGCTCTTGTGTGTTAGCTATTGCAGTAAGCTAATATAACGATATATTGTGTTTTCGCTGTAAAACACTTAAAAAATCGGAAATATTGGCTGTATTCACAAGATCTTTGTCTTTCATTTTGCTATACACCATATATTTTTCTGAAATGTTTTATGATGAGTAATTAGGTAGTTGAGGTTGGTGTCTGTAAATATTATGGCTGCTTTCGGTGCAATTTCTGATTGTAGCTGAAATGTAAACTATGATTTATACCTGAAAAATGCACATAAATATGTTATCAGACTGACATCTTATGAAGTTGTTTCTTGGTTAGTGGCTATTTATTTCTTTATTTGGTCGAATTTGTGATAGCTACTGATGGAGTAAAAAACTGATGGAGTAAGAAAAGTGGTGTATTTTGCTGACGTGGTTAGCTAATAGATTTACATATTTTGTCTTCCCTGTAAAACATTTTAAAAATCGGACATGTTGGCTTGATTCACAAGATCTGTACCTTTCATATGCTGTATTGGACTTGTTAATGTGTGAAAGTTAAATATTTTTAAAAAATAGATTTTGAATTTCGCGCCCTGCACTTTGAGCTGGCTGTTGTCATACTTGTACCGATATCGGGCTTGCAGCCATAACAGGTTTTAAGAACTAGTGTATCTATCATTTCCTATACAACATGTTTTTTTTTGTAATGTTTATGAATAGTTATTTGGTCAGAATAGGTGAGAGTCTAATAGAAATATCCGCACATTCTGGGAAAAAGATGCTACGTTAGCAAATTGTATAACCACTGATTTCAGCTCTAAATATGCACATTTTCGAACAAAACATAAGTGTATGTATAACCTGATGTTATAGGACTGTCATCTGATGAAGGTTTATGAAGGTTAGTGAAAATTAATATCTTTGCTGGTTTATTCGCTAACGCTAACGTGCCTATTGCTATCGCTAACGTGCCTTGATGAATGAATGCGGTTGTGTGGTAGGCTTTTGTAGTAAGCTAATATAATGCTATATTGTGTTTTCGCTGTAAAACACTTAAAAAATCGGAAATATTGGCTGGATTCACAAGATGTTTGTCTTTAATTTGCTGTACACCATGTATTTTTCAGAAATGTTTTTAAGATGAGTATTTAGGTATTTCACGTTGGTCTCTATAATTACTCTGGCTGCTTCGGTGCTATTTTTGATGGTAGCTGCAATGTAAAACTGCAATGTAAAACTGATTTATACCTCAAATATGCACATTTTTCGAACAAAACATAGATTTATTGTGTAACATGTTATAGGACTATCATCTGATGAAGTTGTTTCTTGGTTAGTTTGGTTGGTTCTTGATTAGTTTGGTTGGTTTCGTGCATGCTACCTGTGCTGTGAAAAATGTCTGTCCTTTTTTGTATTTGGTGGTGAGCTAACATAAATATATGTGGTGTTTTCACTGTAAAACATTTAAAAAATCGGACATGTTGACTGGATTCACAAGATGTGTATCTTTCATTTGCTGTATTGGACTTGTTAATGTGTGAAAGTTAAATATTTCTAAAAAATATTTTTTGAATTTTGCCCTCTGCCTTTTCAGTGGAATGTGGGAGGAGTTCCGCTAGCGGAACGCCGGGGCTAGAAAGGTTAATAAATTCTGAAAATACTTGAAAATAAAAATAAAAAAGAATAGTAGCCCTCAGGAACCACAAAACCCTCACAGACCAACTTCTTCTTCGATGATATAATGGCGGTCCACAAACCAACGTTAATGGTGCATGGCGCCACCTACTGTGCTGGAGTGTGTTCAATCACGGTTTACACCATTTCTAAATCCTCCTACCTAACTCAGAACTTCAGAGAAAATAAAAAAGACTCCTACTAACTTCTAATAGACCCTCCCCCATCCCCCAAATCCCTTCCAAACCCCCCCCCAACCCCGTCCTACCTCAATGACCCTACACTTCCATCTTTCCCTCTCTTCAACATCCTTACAACAATATAACAACACATGCTCCACCGTTTCATTGACCATATCCTCCAGACACAAACCATTCACATGCTGCCAACCAGATGTAAGGACCAGTTCAATGTACAATGTCCTAAACACAATCGAGTAAACACCACCTCTTCCTTCCTAATCTGACCTTTGATCCTTGGTCCACCGACCTTTGGAGGACATATAAATGGCATCCCTTGTGCTCAGAGTCCCATCTCTTCTGCCTCACATCTATCAAAATGTCTCTGATCTTACATTTGGCCTCACCTCTACCCAGTGGAACATTAATATCAATTATATCTTGTTTCAAAGCTCTTTTAGATAACTGGTCTACAATTTAATTTCCTTCCACACCTGAATGTGCTGGGACCCAGCAGAATCTCACTACTACACCCATTCTCTCAATTCTCCATAATAACATTGATACCTACAACTGTCCAACAAAAACCACAGTTAACCCACTGTTCCCTTGTAGGCCATCATTGAAAATTAGAATTTGTTCTTAACTGACTTGCATAGTTGGATAAAATATAAATCTCTGACCAATCTTTCCTTTTGTCTACCAGGGTTAGATCAACAACAGGATCTGGGAGTAACCATGGAGGAACATCCCCTATCACCACAGAAGGGCCAACCTCCAACTCCCTCAAACCACTCTCATCAGCAAGCTTTCCAACTGTCCAACCAAAACCACTGCCTTGTCTACTAGTATATTCCCAACAGTCATCTAGAACAGTAGCAGTGGGATGCTCAACCTCACAGCCTTTCAACCCAATAAGCTAATGACAATTTATTACACCGTATATCCAAAGGCATCTCACCTGCCTCCACTAGTAAGACACATACAGATGTTGATTTAAATGCACCAATACATATCCTTAAAGCTATATACTGGATTCTGTCCAGCTTCTGAAGACAAGTCTTTGCTGCTGTTCCATAAACTATACACCTGTAATCAATTGTTGTCCTCATCAGAGCTCTATAAATATCCATCAACGATTGTCTGTCAGCACCCCATTCATAACCAGAGACCCACACAACCAACTACCACGAAAGTGATGGAATGAGAAGAGAGAGAGACATCGTTACAACACTGTACATAGACATAATATAACGTTTTTTCTTCTTTGGAGTTTAACGGTGGTTGGCATCCAATATGTTGCATTACCGCCCCCAACTGGACTATAATATAAATCTATTTTACTTTGTGATACAAAATGGGAAAAGGGGATATTATAATCATACTAAGTAACACCCTTCCAACTAACCCTACACTCATTAAAAACCCACTACCCCATTCCACTACTTTGACCCTATCTGCTCCTGCACCATGCCAACTAACCCTACACTCATTAAAAACCCACTACCCCATTCCACTACTTTGACCCTATCTGCTCCTGCACCATGCCAACTAACTCTACACCCATTAAAAACCCACTACCCCATTCCACTACTTTGACCCTATCTGCTCCTGCACCATGCCAACTAACCCTACACTCATTAAAAACCCACTACCCCAGTCCACTACTTTGACCCTATCTGCTCCTGCACGATTCCAACTAACCCTACACTCATTAAAAACCCACTACCCCATTCCACTACTTTGACCCTATCTGCTCCTGCACCATGCCAACTAACCCTACACTCATTAAAAACCCACTGCCCCATTCCACTACTTTGACCCTATCTGCTCCTGCACCATGCCAACTAACTCTACACCCATTAAAAACCCACTACCCCATTCCACTACTTTGACCCTATCTGCTCCTGCACCATGCCAACTAACCCTACACTCATTAAAAACCCACTACCCCATTCCACTACTTTGACCCTATCTGCTCCTGCACCATGCCAACTAACCCTACACTCATTAAAAACCCACTGCCCCATTCCACTACTTTGACCCTATCTGCTCCTGCACCATGCCAACTAACCCTACACTCATTAAAAACCCACTACCCCATTCCACTACTTTGACCCTATCTGCTCCTGCACCATGCCAACTAACCCTACACTCATTAAAAACCCACTACCCCATTCCACTACTTTGACCCTATCTGCTCCTGCACCATGCCAACTAACCCTACACTCATTAAAAACCCACTACCCCATTCCACTACTTTGACCCTATCTGCTCCTGCACCATGCCAACTAACCCTACACTCATTAAAAACCCACTACCCCATTCCACTACTTTGACCCTATCTGCTCCTGCACCATGACAACTAACCCTACACTCATTAAAAACCCACTACCCCATTCCACTACTTTGACCCTATCTGCTCCTGCACCATGTCAACTACCTGGGAGGACGGGACACCACCACTCAACACATCCTGTAACTCTTCTGAAGTCAAATCTCGTACGACCAAATACTTCTCTGGTTCTGAACTCTTCACCACACCTTCTACCTCACTTAACTCTCCCTCATTCATTTCCATTTCACCTCCAGAACTCAGTCTGGTGCACGACTCACTCTGTTTGCACTTGAATTATAACATTTGAAATGTCTCTATTCTTTTGAAAATAAATGTTGTGTAATGTTTACTGTTCATTCATGATTGTTTATTATCTACTTCACTTCTTTGGCATAGTAAAGATATGTTTCCCATGCCAATAAAGATCTTTGAATTGAATTGAGAGAGAGAACTCCATGTTAATGTATAGGGGACATGAGTCAGTCATGGTTACTCATGGTTATGTGATGAGGTAGCCCCGCCTGCTACTTCTAAATCAGTGTCGGTCCAATAGGGAATGTCCTCTTGGTGTAACGGTCAAGATGTTGGTTTCTCCCACGGTAGTCCTGGGTTCAAAGGGATAGGGACCCCTCTCCCTCTCTCTGATTGGAGGAGAGAAGTGAAATGGTGTGTCTCCTCTGGTCAACAATACTCACCTTGAGAGACTCCACAGCCTGTTGGAGCTCCTTCAGCTCCTTCTCTCTCTCCTGGAATCTCTGCTGGACCTTCTGCTGACTCATCCCCAGCTGCCTCTGTGGAGAATCACTCTTCAATGAGCTATCAAGCTTTATTAGTCCAGTAGATCAATGGTATAGTCATGTGACATAGGACCCATAGAGAGTAACATCTACAATCCTGAGGAAGTCCCTTTACAATATGATATTATGTTGCTATGTGAATGATTATAGTTTTTATGGTAGGCCTACATGTATCAAGGGGTTTAGACTGAACTTTGGACTCATAAAAGGCCATTCAGAATGATAATAGTGTTTGACTTTAGAAAATGGTGATACATTTGGAGAATCTGGGTTAACATATCTATATACTCAAGGTTTGTGTTCATATTTGTGGATCCATTTCATTTGAATGATCTCATATTCAAACAGATTTAGTTCCTACTGTATCTTTAATTCTTTGTTTATCAGACAGTCACCAACAAGTTGTTCTGGTCTTACCTGTTTCTCAGTCCTCTCTGCTGCAGCTGACACTGTATCATGGCCTTTATGTTCATCCATTGTACACAGCATACAGATACACTGCTGATCAGTACGACAGTAAACCTCCAGCAGTTTGTCATGATGAGAGCAGATCTTCTCCTGTAGTTGTGCGGTGGCTTTGACCAGCTTGTGCTTCTTCAAAGGATGAAATTCATAGTGAGGTTGGAGGTGAGTCTCACAATAAGAGGCCAGACACACCAGACAGGACATGAGGGCTTTCTGCTTTCTGGTCCCAGTGCAGAAATCACACGCCACATCTCCAGGTCCAGCATAGCACAGAGCAGGAGGGGGAGCAGCCTGGAGTCCTGTCTTCCTCAGTTTCTCCACCAGCTCAGCCAACATGTTATTTTTCCTCAGATTAGGCCTTGGAGTGAAGGTCTCTCTGCACTGAGGACAGCTATAGACCCCTTTCAGAACATCCTGATCCCAGCAGCCCTCAATACATATTCTACAGTAATTGTGTCCACAGGCAGTAGTGACCGGCTCCTTCAGTAGATCCAGACAGACAGAACAACAGAACTGGTCCTGGTCCAGCAGATCTCCCTGTTGAGCCATTTGGACGGTTGTTCACTCTCACACAGACAGACGACAGAGAGACTCAGATCAGTTTTGTTTCCTCAGAAGAGAGTTTGTGGGAGGGGAGGGACTTCCTGGTTCTGCCAGAGGGGTGGGGTTAGAAGGAGGGAGGGGTTAGAGGAATGGAGGAAGAGAGAGTGGAACTGCATGCAACAGCAAGAGGGAGACAAATAGTTTTGTTCCAAGGTTAGAGCCCTTAACATGCAACAAATGACATAATGAATGTTAAAATGTAAGTTGTTAGAATATCTGAAGGGTAACAGTTTCTATGAAGTACGTGTGAATCATTATTTTAATGACGTTTATAATGCCTTATAATACACCTATGTGTTGTAATTAATCAATAAGGCCTGAGGAGGTGTGGTATATGGTTAATATACAGCACCACGGATAAGGACTGAGGAGGTGTGGTACACTGCTCAAAAAAATAAAGGGAACACTTAAACAACACAATGTAACTCCAAGTCAATCACACTTCTGTGAAATCAAACTGTCCACTTAGGAAGCAACACTGATTGACAATAAATTTCACATGCTGTTGTGCAAATGGAATAGACAAAAGGTGGAAATTATAGGCAATTAGCAAGACACCCCCAAAAAAGGAGTGATTCTGCAGGTGGTGACCACAGACCACTTCTCAGTTCCTATGCTTCCTGGCTGATGTTTTGGTCACTTTTGAATGCTGGCGGTGCTCTCACTCTAGTGGTAGCATGAGACGGAGTCTACAACCCACACAAGTGGCTCAGGTAGTGCAGCTCATCCAGGATGGCACATCAATGCGAACTGTGGCAAGAAGGTTTGCTGTGTCTGTCAGCGTAGTGTCCAGAGCATGGAGGCGCTACCAGGAGACAGGCCAGTACATCAGGAGACGTGGAGGAGGCCGTAGGAGGGCAACAACCCAGCAGCAGGACCGCTACCTCCGCCTTTGTGCAAGGAGGGGCACTGCCAGAGCCCTGCAAAATGACCTCCAGCAGGCCACAAGGAGGGCCTAGTGACAGTGACTAAAGTTCAGGACAGGGTAGAGTAACCGGGTGGTAGCCGTCTAGTGACAGTGACTAAAGTTCAGGACAGGGTAGAGTAACCGGGTGGTAGCCGTCTAGTAACAGTGACTAAAGTTCAGGACAGGGTAGAGTAACCGGGTGGTAGCCGTCTAGTGACAGTGACTAAAGTTCAGGACAGGGTAGAGTAACCGGGTGGTAGCCGTCTAGTGACAGTGACTAAAGTTCAGGACAGGGTAGAGTAACCGGGTGGTAGCCGTCTAGTGACAGTGACTAAAGTTCAGGACAGGGTACTGGGCGGGGCTAGCTAGTGGTGACTAGTCTGATGTCTTTGAGATAGAAGCTGTTTTTTAGTCTCTCGGTCCCAGCTTTGATGCACCTGTACTGACCTCGCCTTCTAGATGGTAGCAGGGTGAACAGGCCGTGGCTCGGGTGGATGACCGTCTCTTCCTGACCGTCTCATTACAACAGGCTGCCCTGGTGGGTCTGATACAGGAGTGTCTGGGCTTCTCTACCTGACCGTCTCATTACAACAGGCTGCCCTGGTGGGTCTGATACAGGAGTGTCTGGGCTTCTCTACCTGACCTCATTACAACAGGCTGCCCTGGTGGGTCTGATACAGGAGTGTCTGGGCTTCTCTACCTGACCTCATTACAACAGGCTGCCCTGGTGGGTCTGATACAGGAGTGTCTGGGCTTCTCTACCTGACCTCATTACAACAGGCTGCCCTGGTGGGTCTGACACAGGAGTGTCTGGGCTTCTCTACCTGACCTCATTACAACAGGCTGCCCTGGTGGGTCTGATACAGGAGTGTCTGGGCTTCTCTACCTGACCTCATTACAACAGGCTGCCCTGGTGGGTCTGATACAGGAGTGTCTGGGCTTCTCTACCTGACCGTCTCATTACAACAGGCTGCCCTGGTGGGTCTGACACAGGAGTGTCTGGGCTTCTCTACCTGACCTCATTACAACAGGCTGCCCTGGTGGGTCTGATACAGGAGTGTCTGGGCTTCTCTACCTGACCTCATTACAACAGGCTGCCCTGGTGGGTCTGATACAGGAGTGTCTGGGCTTCTCTACCTGACCGTCTCATTACAACAGGCTGCCCTGGTGGGTCTGATACAGGAGTGTCTGGGCTTCTCTACCTGACCGTCTCATTACAACAGGCTGCCCTGGTGGGTCTGATACAGGAGTGTCTGGGCTTCTCTACCTGACTGTCTCATTACAACAGGCTGCCCTGGTGGGTCTGATACAGGAGTGTCTGGGCTTCTCTACCTGACCGTCTCATTACAACAGGCTGCCCTGGTGGGTCTGATACAGGAGTGTCTGGGCTTCTCTACCTGACCTCATTACAACAGGCTGCCCTGGTGGGTCTGATACAGGAGTGTCTGGGCTTCTCTACCTGACCGTCTCATTACAACAGGCTGCCCTGGTGGGTCTGATACAGGAGTGTCTGGGCTTCTCTACCTGACCGTCTCATTACAACAGGCTGCCCTGGTGGGTCTGATACAGGAGTGTCTGGGCTTCTCTACCTGACCGTCTCATTACAACAGGCTGCCCTGGTGGGTCTGACACAGGAGTGTCTGGGCTTCTCTACCTGACCGTCTCATTACAACAGGCTGCCCTGGTGGGTCTGATACAGGAGTGTCTGGGCTTCTCTACCTGACCTCATTACAACAGGCTGCCCTGGTGGGTCTGATACAGGAGTGTCTGGGCTTCTCTACCTGACCGTCTCATTACAACAGGCTGCCCTGGTGGGTCTGATACAGGAGTGTCTGGGCTTCTATACCTGACCGTCTCATTACAACAGGCTGCCCTGGTGGGTCTGATACAGGAGTGTCTGGGCTTCTCTACCTGACCTCATTACAACAGGCTGCCCTGGTGGGTCTGATACAGGAGTGTCTGGGCTTCTCTACCTGACCTCATTACAACAGGCTGCCCTGGTGGGTCTGATACAGGAGTGTCTGGGCTTCTATACCTGACCGTCTCATTACAACAGGCTGCCCTGGTGGGTCTGATACAGGAGTGTCTGGGCTTCTCTACCTGACCGTCTCATTACAACAGGCTGCCCTGGTGGGTCTGATACAGGAGTGTCTGGGCTTCTCTACCTGCCCGTCTCATTACAACAGGCTGCCCTGGTGGGTCTGATACAGGAGTGTCTGGGCTTCTCTACCTGACCTCATTACAACAGGCTGCCCTGGTGGGTCTGATACAGGAGTGTCTGGGCTTCTCTACCTGGCCGTCTCATTACAACAGGCTGCCCTGGTGGGTCTGATACAGGAGTGTCTGGGCTTCTCTACCTGACCGTCTCATTACAACAGGCTGCCCTGGTGGGTCTGATACAGGAGTGTCTGGGCTTCTCTATCTGACCGTCTCATTACAACAGGCTGCCCTGGTGGGTCTGATACAGGAGTGTCTGGGCTTCTCTACCTGACCGTCTCATTACAACAGGCTGCCCTGGTGGGTCTGATACAGGAGTGTCTGGGCTTCTCTACCTGACCGTCTCATTACAACAGGCTGCCCTGGTGGGTCTGACACAGGAGTGTCTGGGCTTCTCTACCTGACCGTCTCATTACAACAGGCTGCCCTGGTGGGTCTGATACAGGAGTGTCTGGGCTTCTCTACCTGACCTCATTACAACAGGCTGCCCTGGTGGGTCTGATACAGGAGTGTCTGGGCTTCTCTACCTGACCGTCTCATTACAACAGGCTGCCCTGGTGGGTCTGATACAGGAGTGTCTGGGCTTCTCTACCTGACCTCATTACAACAGGCTGCCCTGGTGGGTCTGATACAGGAGTGTCTGGGCTTCTCTACCTGACCGTCTCATTACAACAGGCTGCCCTGGTGGGTCTGATACAGGAGTGTCTGGGCTTCTCTACCTGACCTCATTACAACAGGCTGCCCTGGTGGGTCTGATACAGGAGTGTCTGGGCTTCTCTACCTGACCTCATTACAACAGGCTGCCCTGGTGGGTCTGATACAGGAGTGTCTGGGCTTCTCTACCTGACCTCATTACAACAGGCTGCCCTGGTGGGTCTGATACAGGAGTGTCTGGGCTTCTCTACCTGACCGTCTCATTACAACAGGCTGCCCTGGTGGGTCTGATACAGGAGTGTCTGGGCTTCTCTACCTGACCTCATTACAACAGGCTGCCCTGGTGGGTCTGATACAGGAGTGTCTGGGCTTCTCTACCTGACCGTCTCATTACAACAGGCTGCCCTGGTGGGTCTGATACAGGAGTGTCTGGGCTTCTCTACCTGACCGTCTCATTACAACAGGCTGCCCTGGTGGGTCTGATACAGGAGTGTCTGGGCTTGTCTACCTGACCGTCTCATTACAACAGGCTGCCCTGGTGGGTCTGATACAGGAGTGTCTGGGCTTCTCTACCTGACCGTCTCATTACAACAGGCTGCCCTGGTGGGTCTGATACAGGAGTGTCTGGGCTTCTCTACCTGACCGTCTCATTACAACAGGCTGCCCTGGTGGGTCTGATACAGGAGTGTCTGGGCTTCTCTACCTGACCTCATTACAACAGGCTGCCCTGGTGGGTCTGATACAGGAGTGTCTGGGCTTCTCTACCTGACCGTCTCATTACAACAGGCTGCCCTGGTGGGTCTGATACAGGAGTGTCTGGGCTTCTCTACCTGACCTCATTACAACAGGCTGCCCTGGTGGGTCTGATACAGGAGTGTCTGGGCTTCTCTACCTGACCTCATTACAACAGGCTGCCCTGGTGGGTCTGATACAGGAGTGTCTGGGCTTCTCTACCTGACCTCATTACAACAGGCTGCCCTGGTGGGTCTGATACAGGAGTGTCTGGGCTTCTCTACCTGACCTCATTACAACAGGCTGCCCTGGTGGGTCTGATACAGGAGTGTCTGGGCTTCTCTACCTGACCTCATTACAACAGGCTGCCCTGGTGGGTCTGATACAGGAGTGTCTGGGCTTCTCTACCTGACCGTCTCATTACAACAGGCTGCCCTGGTGGGTCTGATACAGGAGTGTCTGGGCTTCTCTACCTGACCGTCTCATTACAACAGGCTGCCCTGGTGGGTCTGATACAGGAGTGTCTGGGCTTCTCTACCTGACCTCATTACAACAGGCTGCCCTGGTGGGTCTGATACAGGAGTGTCTGGGCTTCTCTACCTGACCTCATTACAACAGGCTGCCCTGGTGGGTCTGATACAGGAGTGTCTGGGCTTCTCTTCCTGACCGTCTCATTACAACAGGCTGCCCTGGTGGGTCTGATACAGGAGTGTCTGGGCTTCTCTACCTGACCGTCTCATTACAACAGGCTGCCCTGGTGGGTCTGATACAGGAGTGTCTGGGCTTCTCTACCTGACCGTCTCATTACAACAGGCTGCCCTGGTGGGTCTGACACAGGAGTGTCTGGGCTTCTCTACCTGACCTCATTACAACAGGCTGCCCTGGTGGGTCTGATACAGGAGTGTCTGGGCTTCTCTACCTGACCGTCTCATTACAACAGGCTGCCCTGGTGGGTCTGATACAGGAGTGTCTGGGCTTCTCTTCCTGACCGTCTCATTACAACAGGCTGCCCTGGTGGGTCTGATACAGGAGTGTCTGGGCTTCTCTACCTGACCGTCTCATTACAACAGGCTGCCCTGGTGGGTCTGATACAGGAGTGTCTGGGCTTCTCTTCCTGACCGTCTCATTACAACAGGCTGCCCTGGTGGGTCTGATACAGGAGTGTCTGGGCTTCTCTACCTGACCTCATTACAACAGGCTGCCCTGGTGGGTCTGACACAGGAGTGTCTGGGCTTCTCTTCCTGACCGTCTCATTACAACAGGCTGCCCTGGTGGGTCTGATACAGGAGTGTCTGGGCTTCTCTACCTGACCTCATTACAACAGGCTGCCCTGGTGGGTCTGATACAGGAGTGTCTGGGCTTCTCTACCTGACCTCATTACAACAGGCTGCCCTGGTGGGTCTGATACAGGAGTGTCTGGGCTTCTCTACCTGACCTCATTACAACAGGCTGCCCTGGTGGGTCTGATACAGGAGTGTCTGGGCTTCTCTACCTGACCGTCTCATTACAACAGGCTGCCCTGGTGGGTCTGATACAGGAGTGTCTGGGCTTCTCTACCTGACCTCATTACAACAGGCTGCCCTGGTGGGTCTGATACAGGAGTGTCTGGGCTTCTCTACCTGACCTCATTACAACAGGCTGCCCTGGTGGGTCTGATACCGGAGTGTCTGGGCTTCTCTACCTGACCTCATTACAACAGGCTGCCCTGGTGGGTCTGATACAGGAGTGTCTGGGCTTCTCTACCTGACCTCATTACAACAGGCTGCCCTGGTGGGTCTGATACAGGAGTGTCTGGGCTTCTCTACCTGACCGTCTCATTACAACAGGCTGCCCTGGTGGGTCTGATACAGGAGTGTCTGGGCTTCTCTTCCTGACCGTCTCATTACAACAGGCTGCCCTGGTGGGTCTGATACAGGAGTGTCTGGGCTTCTCTACCTGACCTCATTACAACAGGCTGCCCTGGTGGGTCTGATACAGGAGTGTCTGGGCTTCTCTTCCTGACCGTCTCATTACAACAGGCTGCCCTGGTGGGTCTGATACAGGAGTGTCTGGGCTTCTCTACCTGACCGTCTCATTACAACAGGCTGCCCTGGTGGGTCTGATACAGGAGTGTCTGGGCTTCTCTACCTGACCGTCTCATTACAACAGGCTGCCCTGGTGGGTCTGATACAGGAGTGTCTGGGCTTCTCTTCCTGACCGTCTCATTACAACAGGCTGCCCTGGTGGGTCTGATACAGGAGTGTCTGGGCTTCTCTACCTGACCTCATTACAACAGGCTGCCCTGGTGGGTCTGATACAGGAGTGTCTGGGCTTCTCTACCTGACCTCATTACAACAGGCTGCCCTGGTGGGTCTGATACAGGAGTGTCTGGGCTTCTCTACCTGACCGTCTCATTACAACAGGCTGCCCTGGTGGGTCTGATACAGGAGTGTCTGGGCTTCTCTACCTGACCTCATTACAACAGGCTGCCCTGGTGGGTCTGATACAGGAGTGTCTGGGCTTCTCTACCTGACCGTCTCATTACAACAGGCTGCCCTGGTGGGTCTGATACAGGAGTGTCTGGGCTTCTCTACCTGACCTCATTACAACAGGCTGCCCTGGTGGGTCTGATACAGGAGTGTCTGGGCTTCTCTACCTGACCTCATTACAACAGGCTGGTGGGTCTGATACAGGAGTGTCTGGGCTTCTCTACCTGCCCGTCTCATTACAACAGGCTGCCCTGGTGGGTCTGACACAGGAGTGTCTGGGCTTCTCTACCTGACCTCATTACAACAGGCTGCCCTGGTGGGTCTGATACAGGAGTGTCTGGGCTTCTCTACCTGACCGTCTCATTACAACAGGCTGCCCTGGTGGGTCTGATACAGGAGTGTCTGGGCTTCTCTACCTGACCTCATTACAACAGGCTGCCCTGGTGGGTCTGATACAGGAGTGTCTGTGCTTCTCTACCTGACCGTCTCATTACAACAGGCTGCCCTGGTGGGTCTGATACAGGAGTGTCTGGGCTTCTCTACCTGACCTCATTACAACAGGCTGCCCTGGTGGGTCTGATACAGGAGTGTCTGGGCTTCTCTACCTGACCGTCTCATTACAACAGGCTGCCCTGGTGGGTCTGATACAGGAGTGTCTGGGCTTCTCTACCTGACCGTCTCATTACAACAGGCTGCCCTGGTGGGTCTGATACAGGAGTGTCTGGGCTTCTCTACCTGACCTCATTACAACAGGCTGCCCTGGTGGGTCTGATACAGGAGTGTCTGGGCTTCTCTACCTGACCTCATTACAACAGGCTGCCCTGGTGGGTCTGATACAGGAGTGTCTGGGCTTCTCTACCTGACCGTCTCATTACAACAGGCTGCCCTGGTGGGTCTGATACAGGAGTGTCTGGGCTTCTCTACCTGACCTCATTACAACAGGCTGCCCTGGTGGGTCTGATACAGGAGTGTCTGGGCTTCTCTACCTGACCGTCTCATTACAACAGGCTGCCCTGGTGGGTCTGATACAGGAGTGTCTGGGCTTCTCTACCTGACCGTCTCATTACAACAGGCTGCCCTGGTGGGTCTGATACAGGAGTGTCTGGGCTTCTCTACCTGACCTCATTACAACAGGCTGCCCTGGTGGGTCTGATACAGGAGTGTCTGGGCTTCTCTACCTGACCGTCTCATTACAACAGGCTGCCCTGGTGGGTCTGATACAGGAGTGTCTGGGCTTCTCTACCTGACCTCATTACAACAGGCTGCCCTGGTGGGTCTGATACAGGAGTGTCTGGGCTTCTCTACCTGACCGTCTCATTACAACAGGCTGCCCTGGTGGGTCTGACACAGGAGTGTCTGGGCTTCTATACCTGACCGTCTCATTACAACAGGCTGCCCTGGTGGGTCTGATACAGGAGTGTCTGGGCTTCTCTACCTGACCTCATTACAACAGGCTGCCCTGGTGGGTCTGATACAGGAGTGTCTGGGCTTCTCTACCTGACCTCATTACAACAGGCTGCCCTGGTGGGTCTGATACAGGAGTGTCTGGGCTTCTCTACCTGACCGTCTCATTACAACAGGCTGCCCTGGTGGGTCTGATACAGGAGTGTCTGGGCTTCTCTACCTGACCTCATTACAACAGGCTGCCCTGGTGGGTCTGATACAGGAGTGTCTGGGCTTCTCTACCTGACCGTCTCATTACAACAGGCTGCCCTGGTGGGTCTGATACAGGAGTGTCTGGGCTTCTCTACCTGACCTCATTACAACAGGCTGCCCTGGTGGGTCTGATACAGGAGTGTCTGGGCTTCTCTACCTGACCTCATTACAACAGGCTGGTGGGTCTGATACAGGAGTGTCTGGGCTTCTCTACCTGCCCGTCTCATTACAACAGGCTGCCCTGGTGGGTCTGACACAGGAGTGTCTGGGCTTCTCTACCTGACCTCATTACAACAGGCTGCCCTGGTGGGTCTGATACAGGAGTGTCTGGGCTTCTCTACCTGACCGTCTCATTACAACAGGCTGCCCTGGTGGGTCTGATACAGGAGTGTCTGGGCTTCTCTACCTGACCTCATTACAACAGGCTGCCCTGGTGGGTCTGATACAGGAGTGTCTGTGCTTCTCTACCTGACCGTCTCATTACAACAGGCTGCCCTGGTGGGTCTGATACAGGAGTGTCTGGGCTTCTCTACCTGACCTCATTACAACAGGCTGCCCTGGTGGGTCTGATACAGGAGTGTCTGGGCTTCTCTACCTGACCGTCTCATTACAACAGGCTGCCCTGGTGGGTCTGATACAGGAGTGTCTGGGCTTCTCTACCTGACCGTCTCATTACAACAGGCTGCCCTGGTGGGTCTGATACAGGAGTGTCTGGGCTTCTCTACCTGACCTCATTACAACAGGCTGCCCTGGTGGGTCTGATACAGGAGTGTCTGGGCTTCTCTACCTGACCTCATTACAACAGGCTGCCCTGGTGGGTCTGATACAGGAGTGTCTGGGCTTCTCTACCTGACCGTCTCTTTACAACAGGCTGCCCTGGTGGGTCTGATACAGGAGTGTCTGGGCTTCTCTACCTGACCTCATTACAACAGGCTGCCCTGGTGGGTCTGATACAGGAGTGTCTGGGCTTCTCTACCTGACCGTCTCATTACAACAGGCTGCCCTGGTGGGTCTGATACAGGAGTGTCTGGGCTTCTCTACCTGACCGTCTCATTACAACAGGCTGCCCTGGTGGGTCTGATACAGGAGTGTCTGGGCTTCTCTACCTGACCTCATTACAACAGGCTGCCCTGGTGGGTCTGATACAGGAGTGTCTGGGCTTCTCTACCTGACCGTCTCATTACAACAGGCTGCCCTGGTGGGTCTGATACAGGAGTGTCTGGGCTTCTCTACCTGACCTCATTACAACAGGCTGCCCTGGTGGGTCTGATACAGGAGTGTCTGGGCTTCTCTACCTGACCGTCTCATTACAACAGGCTGCCCTGGTGGGTCTGACACAGGAGTGTCTGGGCTTCTATACCTGACCGTCTCATTACAACAGGCTGCCCTGGTGGGTCTGATACAGGAGTGTCTGGGCTTCTCTACCTGACCTCATTACAACAGGCTGCCCTGGTGGGTCTGATACAGGAGTGTCTGGGCTTCTCTACCTGACCTCATTACAACAGGCTGCCCTGGTGGGTCTGATACAGGAGTGTCTGGGCTTCTCTACCTGACCGTCTCATTACAACAGGCTGCCCTGGTGGGTCTGACACAGGAGTGTCTGGGCTTCTCTACCTGGCCTCATTACAACAGGCTGCCCTGGTGGGTCTGATACAGGAGTGTCTGGGCTTCTCTACCTGGCCTCATTACAACAGGCTGCCCTGGTGGGTCTGATACAGGAGTGTCTGGGCTTCTCTACCTGGCCGTCTCATTACAACAGGCTGCCCTGGTGGGTCTGATACAGGAGTGTCTGGGCTTCTCTACCTGACCGTCTCATTACAACAGGCTGCCCTGGTGGGTCTGATACAGGAGTGTCTGGGCTTCTCTACCTGACCGTCTCATTACAACAGGCTGCCCTGGTGGGTCTGATACAGGAGTGTCTGGGCTTCTCTACCTGACCGTCTCATTACAACAGGCTGCCCTGGTGGGTCTGATACAGGAGTGTCTGGGCTTCTCTACCTGACCTCATTACAACAGGCTGCCCTGGTGGGTCTGATACAGGAGTGTCTGGGCTTCTCTACCTGACCGTCTCATTACAACAGGCTGCCCTGGTGGGTCTGATACAGGAGTGTCTGGGCTTCTCTACCTGACCGTCTCATTACAACAGGCTGCCCTGGTGGGTCTGATACAGGAGTGTCTGGGCTTCTCTACCTGACCTCATTACAACAGGCTGCCCTGGTGGGTCTGATACAGGAGTGTCTGGGCTTCTCTACCTGGCCGTCTCATTACAACAGGCTGCCCTGGTGGGTCTGATACAGGAGTGTCTGGGCTTCTCTACCTGACCTCATTACAACAGGCTGCCCTGGTGGGTCTGATACAGGAGTGTCTGGGCTTCTCTACCTGGCCGTCTCATTACAACAGGCTGCCCTGGTGGGTCTGATACAGGAGTGTCTGGGCTTCTCTACCTGACCTCATTACAACAGGCTGCCCTGGTGGGTCTGATACAGGAGTGTCTGGGCTTCTCTACCTGGCCGTCTCATTACAACAGGCTGCCCTGGTGGGTCTGATACAGGAGTGTCTGGGCTTCTCTACCTGACCTCATTACAACAGGCTGCCCTGGTGGGTCTGATACAGGAGTGTCTGGGCTTCTCTACCTGACCTCATTACAACAGGCTGCCCTGGTGGGTCTGATACAGGAGTGTCTGGGCTTCTCTATCTGACCGTCTCATTACAACAGGCTGCCCTGGTGGGTCTGATACAGGAGTGTCTGGCTTCTCTACCTGACCTCATTACAACAGGCTGCCCTGGTGGGTCTGATACAGGAGTGTCTGGGCTTCTCTACCTGACCGTCTCATTACAACAGGCTGCCCTGGTGGGTCTGATACAGGAGTGTCTGGGCTTCTCTACCTGACCGTCTCATTACAACAGGCTGCCCTGGTGGGTCTGATACAGGAGTGTCTGGGCTTCTCTACCTGGCCGTCTCATTACAACAGGCTGCCCTGGTGGGTCTGATACAGGAGTGTCTGGGCTTCTCTACCTGACCGTCTCATTACAACAGGCTGCCCTGGTGGGTCTGACACAGGAGTGTCTGGGCTTCTCTACCTGACCTCATTACAACAGGCTGCCCTGGTGGGTCTGATACAGGAGTGTCTGGGCTTCTCTACCTGACCTCATTACAACATGCTGCCCTGGTGGGTCTGATACAGGAGTGTCTGGGCTTCTCTACCTGACCGTCTCATTACAACAGGCTGCCCTGGTGGGTCTGATACAGGAGTGTCTGGGCTTCTCTACCTGACCTCATTACAACAGGCTGCCCTGGTGGGTCTGATACAGGAGTGTCTGGGCTTCTCTACCTGACCTTCTCATTACAACAGGCTGCCCTGGTGGGTCTGATACAGGAGTGTCTGGGCTTCTCTACCTGACCTCATTACAACAGGCTGCCCTGGTGGGTCTGATACAGGAGTGTCTGGGCTTCTCTACCTGACCGTCTCATTACAACAGGCTGCCCTGGTGGGTCTGATACAGGAGTGTCTGGGCTTCTCTACCTGACCTCATTACAACAGGCTGCCCTGGTGGGTCTGATACAGGAGTGTCTGGGCTTCTCTACCTGACCGTCTCATTACAACAGGCTGCCCTGGTGGGTCTGATACAGGAGTGTCTGGGCTTCTCTACCTGACCGTCTCATTACAACAGGCTGCCCTGGTGGGTCTGATACAGGAGTGTCTGGGCTTCTCTACCTGACCGTCTCATTACAACAGGCTGCCCTGGTGGGTCTGATACAGGAGTGTCTGGGCTTCTCTACCTGACCTCATTACAACAGGCTGCCCTGGTGGGTCTGATACAGGAGTGTCTGGGCTTCTCTACCTGACCGTCTCATTACAACAGGCTGCCCTGGTGGGTCTGATACAGGAGTGTCTGGGCTTCTCTACCTGACCTCATTACAACAGGCTGCCCTGGTGGGTCTGATACAGGAGTGTCTGGGCTTCTCTACCTGACCGTCTCATTACAACAGGCTGCCCTGGTGGGTCTGATACAGGAGTGTCTGGGCTTCTCTACCTGACCGTCTCATTACAACAGGCTGCCCTGGTGGGTCTGATACAGGAGTGTCTGGGCTTCTCTACCTGACCGTCTCATTACAACAGGCTGCCCTGGTGGGTCTGATACAGGAGTGTCTGGGCTTCTCTACCTGACCTCATTACAACAGGCTGCCCTGGTGGGTCTGATACAGGAGTGTCTGGGCTTCTCTACCTGACCTCATTACAACAGGCTGCCCTGGTGGGTCTGATACAGGAGTGTCTGGGCTTCTCTTCCTGACCGTCTCATTACAACAGGCTGCCCTGGTGGGTCTGATACAGGAGTGTCTGGGCTTCTCTACCTGACCGTCTCATTACAACAGGCTGCCCTGGTGGGTCTGATACAGGAGTGTCTGGGCTTCTCTACCTGACCGTCTCATTACAACAGGCTGCCCTGGTGGGTCTGACACAGGAGTGTCTGGGCTTCTCTACCTGACCGTCTCATTACAACAGGCTGCCCTGGTGGGTCTGATACAGGAGTGTCTGGGCTTCTCTACCTGACTGTCTCATTACAACAGGCTGCCCTGGTGGGTCTGATACAGGAGTGTCTGGGCTTCTCTACCTGACCTCATTACAACAGGCTGCCCTGGTGGGTCTGACACAGGAGTGTCTGGGCTTCTCTACCTGACCTCATTACAACAGGCTGCCCTGGTGGGTCTGACACAGGAGTGTCTGGGCTTCTCTACCTGACCTCATTACAACAGGCTGCCCTGGTGGGTCTGATACAGGAGTGTCTGGGCTTCTCTACCTGACTGTCTCATTACAACAGGCTGCCCTGGTGGGTCTGATACAGGAGTGTCTGGGCTTCTCTACCTGACCTTCTCATTACAACAGGCTGCCCTGGTGGGTCTGATACAGGAGTGTCTGGGCTTCTCTACCTGACCGTCTCATTACAACAGGCTGCCCTGGTGGGTCTGACACAGGAGTGTCTGGGCTTGACGTGGTCTGACCTGTAATGTCACTCTCTTGCCTGTCTGTCTGCTCACACTCAGGTACATGGAACACGTGTCTCCTATTTCTCCTGTATGGAACTCCCTCAGGTGTCATTACATCATGTGACCTGGTTGCCACTGTTTTCACCACACGGGCCTCAACGCTCCATGTTTTCCCATCATGCATTTCCCCCCTATCATTTGGACTGAGTGCACGGAGCACCTTGGACCCTTTGTCATCGTACCTTTTCTGTTCCCTCTTTCCTCTCCGTTTGTTAAGAATCACCTCGTCCTGCTGCTCTGTTTCTAGGAGGACAACCTAGTGTGGAGTTTTTCGCATCTAGAGATTTCGCTTCGCTCCACAGGTAGTATTACATTTCATTTCATTACAGTACAACGGTTTGATTTGTTTGATCTTAGCAATTTTTTCTTAGTTAGCTAGCTACATAGCCGTCTTTGTATCAAAGATAATTGTGTAGTTTAGAGTGATTATCGAGGTTAGCTAGCCAGCTATTTTCGTCCTTCTAACGTAGTCAACACTGCTAGCTAGCCAGCTAGCTAACTTCTACCGAATAGCAGCACTGTAGGAACTATTACATTACAACGGAACGACTTGATTAGTGTAGTGTTAGCTAGCTACATAGTTGTCTTTACTGTCTTTGTATCTAAGATAATTGTGTAGTTTAGAGTAATTATCGAGGTTAGCTAGCGCCGCCGTTAGCTAGCGCCGCCGTTCGTGCAACTTCCGGGTTGGAGCGAGTAGTCGCATTTCGCATCTAGAGATTTCGCTTCGCTCCACAGGTAGTATTACATTTCATTTCATTACAGTACAACGGTTTGATTTGTTTGATCTTAGCAATTTTTTCTTAGTTAGCTAGCTACATAGCCGTCTTTGTATCAAAGATAATTGTGTAGTTTAGAGTAATTATCGAGGTTAGCTAGCCTGCTATTTTCGTCCTTCTAACGTAGTCATCACTGCTAGCTGCTAGCTAGCCAGCTAGCTAACTTCTACCGAATAGCAGCACTGTAGGAACTATTACATTACAACGGAACGACTTGATTAGTGTAGTGTTAGCTAGCTACATAGTTGTCTTTGCTGTCTTTGTGTCTAAGATAATTGTGTAGTTTAGAGTAATTATCGAGGTTATCGAGGTTACCTAGCCAGCTACACTTTCAAACAAAGTCAACAACAACGCAGCCACTGCTAGCTAGCCTACTTCACCAGCCAGCAGTACTGTATCATTTTAGTCAATAAGATTTTTTGCAACGTAAGCTTAACTTTCTGAACATTCGAGACGTGTAGTCCACTTGTCATTCCAATCTCCTTTGCATTAGCGTAGCCTCTTCTGTAGCCTGTCAACTATGTGTATGTCTATCCCTCTTCTCTCCTCTCTGCACAGACCATACAAACGCTTCACACCGCGTGGCCGCTGCCACTCTAACCTGGTGGTCCCAGCGCGCACGACCCACGTGGAGTTCCAGGTCTCCGGCAGCCTCTGGAACTGCCGATCTGCGGCCAACAAGGCAGAGTTCATCTCAGCCTATGCTTCCCTCCAGTCCCTCGACTTCTTGGCACTGACGGAAACATGGATTACCACAGATAACACTGCTACTCCTACTGCTCTCTCCTCGTCTGCCCACGTGTTCTCGCACACCCCGAGAGCTTCTGGTCAGCGGGGTGGTGGCACTGGGATCCTCATCTCTCCCAAGTGGACATTCTCTCTTTCTCCCCTGACCCATCTGTCTATCGCCTCCTTTGAATTCCATGCTGTCACAGTTACCAGCCCTTTCAAGCTTAACATCCTTATCATTTATCGCCCTCCAGGTTCCCTTGGAGAGTTCATCAATGAGCTTGACGCCTTGATAAGTTCCTTTCCTGAGGATGGCTCACCTCTCACAGTTCTGGGTGACTTTAACCTCCCCACGTCTACCTTTGACTCATTCCTCTCTGCCTCCTTCTTTCCACTCCTCTCCTCTTTTGACCTCACCCTCTCACCTTCCCCCCCTACTCACAAGGCAGGCAATACGCTTGACCTCATCTTTACTAGATGCTGTTCTTCCACTAATCTCATTGCATCTCCCCTCCAAGTCTCCGACCACTACCTTGTATCCTTTTCCCTCTCGCTCTCATCCAACACTTCCCACACTGCCCCCACTCGGATGGTATCGCGCCGTCCCAACCTTCTCTCTCTCTCCCGCTACTCTCTCCTCTTCCATCCTATCATCTCTTCCCTCTGCTCAAACCTTCTCCAACCTATCTCCTGATTCTGCCTCCTCAACCCTCCTCTCCTCCCTTTCTGCATCCTTTGACTCTCTATGTCCCCTATCCTCCAGGCCGGCTCGGTCCTCCCCTCCTGCTCCGTGGCTCGACGACTCATTGCGAGCTCACAGAACCGGGCTCCGGGCAGCCGAGCGGAAATGGAGGAAAACTCGCCTCCCTGCGGACCTGGCATCCTTTCACTCCCTCCTCTCTACATTCTCCTCTTCTGTCTCTGCTGCTAAAGCCACTTTCTACCACTCTAAATTCCAAGCATCTGCCTCTAACCCTAGGAAGCTCTTTGCCACCTTCTCCTCCCTCCTGAATCCTCCTCCCCCCCCCCCCCCCCCCTCCTCCCTCTCTGCGGATGACTTCGTCAACCATTTTGAAAAGAAGGTCGACGACATCCGATCCTCGTTTGCTAAGTCAAACGACACCGCTGGTTCTGCTCACACTGCCCTACCCTGTGCTTTGACCTCTTTCTCCCCTCTCTCTCCAGATGAAATCTCGCGTTTTGTGACGGCCGGCCGCCCAACAACCTGCCCGCTTGACCCTATCCCCTCCTCTCTTCTCCAGACCATTTCCGGAAACCTTCTCCCTTAACTCACCTCGCTCATCAACTCATCCTTGACCGCTGGCTACGTCCCTTCCGTCTTCAAGAGAGCGAGAGTTGCACCCCTTCTGAAAAAACCTACACTCGATCCCTCCGATGTCAACAACTACAGACCAGTATCCCTTCTTTCTTTTCTCTCCAAAACTCTTGAACGTGCCGTCCTTGGCCAGCTCTCCTGCTATCTCTCTCAGAATGACCTTCTTGATCCAAATCAGTCAGGTTTCAAGACTAGTCATTCAACTGAGACTGCTCTTCTCTGTGTCACGGAGGCGCTCTGCACTGCTAAAGCTAACTCTCTCTCCTCTGCTCTCATCCCTCTAGACCTATCGGCTGCTTTTGATACTGTGAACCATCAGATCCTCCTCTCCACCCTCTCCGAGTTGGGCATCTCCGGCACGGCCCACGCTTGGATTGCGTCCTACCTGACAGGTCGCTCCTACCAGGTGGCGTGGCGAGAATCTGTCTCCGCACCACGTGCTCTCACCACTGGTGTCCCCCAGGGCTCTGTTCTAGGCCCTCTCCTATTCTCGCTATACACCAAGTCACTTGGCTCTGTCATATCCTCACATAGTCTCTCCTATCATTGCTATGCAGACGACACACAATTAATCTTCTCCTTTCCCCCTTCTGATAACCAGGTGGCGAATCGCATCTCTGCATGTCTGGCAGACATATCAGTGTGGATGACGGATCACCACCTCAAGCTGAACCTCGGCAAGACGGAGCTGCTCTTCCTCCCGGGGAAGGACTGCCCGTTCCATGATCTCGCCATCACGGTTGACAACTCCATTGTGTCCTCCTCCCAGAGTGCTAAGAACCTTGGCGTGATCCTGGACAACACCCTGTCGTTCTCAACTAACATCAAGGCGGTGACCCGTTCCTGTCGGTTCATGCTCTACAACATTCGCAGAGTACGACCCTGCCTCACACAGGAAGCGGCGCAGGTCCTAATCCAGGCACTTGTCATCTCCCGTCTGGATTACTGCAACTCGCTGTTGGCTGGGCTCCCTGCCTGTGCCATTAAACCCCTACAACTCATCCAGAACGCCGCAGCCCGTCTGGTGTTCAACCTTCCCAAGTTCTCTCACGTCACCCCGCTCCTCCGCTCTCTCCACTGGCTTCCAGTTGAAGCTCGCATCCGCTACAAGACCATGGTGCTTGCCTACGGAGCTGTGAGGGGAACGGCACCTCCGTACCTTCAGGCTCTGATCAGGCCCTACACCCGAACAAGGGCACTGCGTTCATCCACCTCTGGCCTGCTCGCCTCCCTACCTCTGAGGAAGTACAGTTCCCGCTCAACCCAGTCAAAACTGTTCGCTGCTCTGGCACCCCAATGGTGGAACAAACTCCCTCACGACGCCAGGTCAGCGGAGTCAATCACCACCTTCCGGAGACACCTGAAACCCCACCTCTTTAAGGAATACCTAGGATAGGATAAGTAATCCTTCTAACCACCCCCCCCTTAAAAGAGTTAGATGCACTATTGTAAAGTGGTTGTTCCACTGGATATCATAAGGTGAATGCACCAATTTGTAAGTCTCTCTGGATAAGAGCGTCTGCTAAATGACTTAAATGTAAATGTAAATGTAAATGAGTTTCCTGTTGAACAACAGCTCTGCAGGAGACACACCAGGTTTTAGTGGAGTAGCCCTCTAGTTTAACAAGATACGGATCTGTCTTTGAGTCCAGAGCTTTCTTAACCAGTAGTTTGACTGTTCTGACCCCGTTCTCCTCTAACCCATTAGACTGTGGGTACAGTGGGCTGGAGGGGACATGCTTGAACCCCTACAGCTGATCAAAATCACTGAAAGCTGAACAGCTGAACTGTGAGGTGTCTGTACGGACTACCTCTGAGACGCCATGACGAGCAAAGAATGACTCAATGTGAGTTATCAGCTGAACTGTGAGGTGTCTGTACGGACTACCTCTGAGACCCCATGACGAGCAAAGAATGACTCAATGTGAGTTATCAGCTGAACTGTGAGGTGTCCGTACGGACGACCTCTGAGACCCCATGACGAGCAAAGAATGACTCAATGTGAGTTATCAGCTGACTAGCAGTAGTGTCCTTCAGCAAAGCTGTCTGGGTAATGAGAGTCCATCAGTAGAACATGGTTCTCTCCCTCCAGAGAACAGACATCTAGTCCTACTTGGTCCCATGGTCCTAATACCTCTTCTTCCTCAACCTTCATTGGCTCTTTGCTCTGTTTTGACCTGTATTTCTGGCATGTTCCACAGGCTCTGACTGTCTGCTCTATATCACCATTCATCTTGGGCCAGAATAACACTGCTTCTGTACGTCGTTTTGACTTTTCCATCCCTAGATGGTCCTGGTGTATTTTGATCAGCATGTTGTTCTGTAATTCATGAACCCTTAAACAGAATTCCATCCAGTACAGATATCTCATCCCTGTATTGACCATAATGGTAGGGTATAGGTCAACTCCCTCCAGTACAGATATCTCATCCCTGTATTGACCATAATGGTAGGGTATAGGTCAACTCCCTCCAGTACAGATATCTCATCCCTGTATTGACCATAATGGTAGGGTATAGGTCAACTCCCTCCAGTACAGATATCTCATCCCTGTATTGACCATAATGGTAGGGTATAGGTCAACTCCCTCCAGTACAGATATCTCATCCCTGTATTGACCATAATGGTAGGGTATAGGTCAACTCCCTCCAGTACAGATATCTCATCCCTGTATTGACCATAATGGTAGGGTATAGGTCAACTCCCTCCAGTACAGATATCTCATCCCTGTATTGACCATAAGGGTACAGCTTGTACAGACCACCTGCATGTTATGTGACTGGGCGCCATCTAGTATCATACTGCTGTAACAACACAGCACCTAAACCTGCTTTAGAGGCATCTGGACACCACCTAGTATCATACTGCTGTAACAACACAGCACCTAAACCTGCTTTAGAGGCATCTGGACACCACCTAGTATCATACTGCTGTAACAACACAGCACCTAAACCTGCTTTAGAGGCATCTGGACACCACCTAGTATCATACTGCTGTAACAACACAGCACCTAAACCTGCTTTAGAGGCATCTGGACACCACCTAGTATCATACTGCTGTAACAACACAGCACCTAAACCTGCTTTAGAGGCATCTGGACACCACCTAGTATCATACTGCTGTAACAACACAGCACCTAAACCTGCTTTAGAGGCATCTGGACACCACCTAGTATCATACTGCTGTAACAACACAGCACCTAAACCTGCTTTAGAGGCATCTGGACACCACCTAGTATCATACTGCTGTAACAACACAGCACCTAAACCTGCTTTAGAGGCATCTGGACACCACCTAGTATCATACTGCTGTAACAACACAGCACCTAAACCTACTTTAGAGGCATCTGGACACCACCTAGTATCATACTGCTGTAACAACACAGCACCTAAACCTGCTTTAGAGGCATCTGGACACCACCTAGTATCATACTGCTGTAACAACACAGCACCTAAACCTGCTTTAGAGGCATCTGGACACCACCTAGTATCATACTGCTGTAACAACACAGCACCTAAACCTGCTTTAGAGGCATCTGCTGAGATGTTGGTGTTGAGCATCACAGAGCCTCAGTACTGGAGCGTTCATGATCAATGCCTTGAGCTGCTCCAACTCTTTCTGCTGATGACTGTTCCAACACCACTCTGTAGTTTTACACAGTACACTTCTCATCTGAATCGTGGGAGTTGACAGACTAGGTACACATTTACCCACATAGTTAACCATATCTAAGAACCTTTGTACACCCTCTTGATCGGTAGACGGTGGCATGTTCTTGATGGCTGTCACTTTGCTCTGGTCTATCTGAACACCTTCACATGTTAGTTTTTCATCCAAGAAGGTGATTTGTGTCTTTCTGAATTGGCATTTGTCTGTGTTTTATCTTTAGTCCGTTATCTCTGGTTAGATCAAGTGCTGCTTTCAACCTGGTTTTGTGTTCTTCAACAGTCTGACTCCATATTAACACATCATCAATGGACACTGTGGTGCCTGGCACACTCTCTCATATCTGTTGGACTGTCCTACGAAAGACTTCTGGGGCTGAAGTGAGACCAAACGGGAGCCTTTTAAATGAGATCCTACCAGAAGGACTATTGAAAGTAGAAAGCCTTGTACTCTCCTTGTCTAGACTGTTCTGACAAAACCCTGATGAGGCGTCTAGCTTTGAGTAGTATTTATCACCTGTTATGTCCCTGAATATCTCCCCTCTGGTAGGCAGCTGGAAGTGTTCCCTTTTTACATGCTTGTTTATCTCTGTTGGATCCATACACAGTCTGAGAGAGTCTTTCTTCTCCACTATTACTAGTGAGTGGACCCATTCAGTAGGCTCTGCTACTTTGTCTAGGATATTTAAGGTCTCTATCCTCAGTATCTCTGCTTTTAGCTGGTCTCTTAGTGATAATGAGGTCTTTCTAGGTACATGGATCCCTGGTCTACAGTATCTCTGCTTTTAGCTGTTCTCTTAGTGATAATGAGACCTTTCTAGGTACATGGATCCCTGGTCTACAGTATCTCTGCTTTTAGCTGGTCTCTTAGTGATAATGAGACCTTTCTAGGTACATGGATCCCTGGTCTACAGTATCTCTGCTTTTAGCTGGTCTCTTAGTGATAATGAGATCTTTCTAGGTACATGGATCCCTGGTCGACAGTATCTCTGCTTTTAGCTGGTCTCTTAGTGATAATGAGACCTTTCTAGGTACATGGATCCCTGGTCTACAGTATCTCTGCTTTTAGCTGGTCTCTTAGTGATAATGAGACCTTTCTAGGTACATGGATCCCTGGTCTACAGTATCTCTGCTTTTAGCTGGTCTCTTAGTGATAATGAGACCTTTCTAGGTACATGGATCCCTGGTCTACAGTATATCTGCTTTTATCTGGTCTCTTAGTGATAATGAGACCTTTCTAGGTACATGGATCCCTGGTCTACAGTATCTCTGCTTTTAGCTGGTCTCTTAGTGATAATGAGACCTTTCTAGGTACATGGATCCCTGGTCTACAGTATCTCTGCTTTTAGCTGGTCTCTTAGTGATAATGAGATCTTTCTAGGTACATGGATCCCTGGTCTACAGTATCTCTGCTTTTAGCTGGTCTCTTAGTGATAATGAGACCTTTCTAGGTACATGGATCCCTGGTCTACAGTATCTCTGCTTTTAGCTGGTCTCTTAGTGATAATGAGACCTTTCTAGGTACATGGATCCCTGGTCTACAGTATCTCTGCTTTTAGCTGGTCTCTTAGTGATAATGAGATCTTTCTAGGTACATGGATCCCTGGTCTACAGTATCTCTGCTTTTAGCTGGTCTCTTAGTGATAATGAGATCTTTCTAGGTACATGGATCCCTGGTCTACAGTATCTCTGCTTTTAGCTGGTCTCTTAGTGATAATGAGATCTTTCTAGGTACATGGATCCCTGGTCTACAGTATCTCTGCTTTTAGCTGGTCTCTTAGTGATAATGAGACCTTTCTAGGTACATGGATCCCTGGTCTACAGTATCTCTGCTTTTAGCTGGTCTCTTAGTGATAATGAGATCTTTCTAGGTACATGGATCCCTGGTCTACAGTATCTCTGCTTTTAGCTGGTCTCTTAGTGATAATGAGATCTTTCTAAGTACATGGATCCCTGGTCTACAGTATCTCTGCTTTTAGCTGGTCTCTTAGTGATAATGAGACCTTTCTAGGTACATGGATCCCTGGTCTACAGTATCTCTGCTTTTAGCTGGTCTCTTAGTGATAATGAGATCTTTCTAGGTACATGGATCCCTGGTCTACAGTATCTCTGCTTTTAGCTGGTCTCTTAGTGATAATGAGACCTTTCTAGGTACATGGATCCCTGGTCTACAGTATCTCTGCTTTTAGCTGGTCTCTTAGTGATAATGAGATCTTTCTAGGTACATGGATCCCTGGTCTATCTGTCTGTTCTAACTCCATGTTGTGCTGCACCTTGAGTTTTCCTCGTCCCTGAAAAACATCAGCATCTGCATCCTCAACATGAGTCATTTCACCATATGAACCCGTTTCACTAGACCCAGTAAGTCACATGACTTTAACCCAATGATGGCTGTTTTTCCTCCCTTTACTATGACAACCTGAACCTTGTGAGATGTCTCATCTCCCTCCAGCACCAATGTTCATGTCCCTGAAGTGACAACTGCTTCACCACTGTAACCTTTCAGTCTTCTCCTTTGCGTTGTGTTCCCCATTGGTTTTACCTGTAACCGTAACGATTCAGTCTCTGGAATGATGTTGACCTGTGATCCAGGGTCACGTTTGAACACAATGTCAGTTCAATGTCAGTTCCTATTACAATGTCAGTTCCTATTAGTCTTGTAGGTAGCAGTCCAGTCCTCCTCTGGTCCTGTAAGTGTGACTGTTCCCACAAAGAGGTCACCCAAGGACCCCTCACTGTACTCGTTGTCACCGCTGTTGTCCTGGTCCTAGTTGACACAGTGTACTGTATGTTGTTGTCTCCACTGTTGTCCTGGTCCTAGTTGACACAGTGTACTGTATGTTGTTGTCTCCACTGTTGTCCTGGTCCTAGTTGACACAGTGTACTGTATGTTGTTGTCTCCACTGTTGTCCTGGTCCTAGTTGACACAGTGTACTGTATGTTGTTGTCTCCACTGTTGTCCTGGTCCTAGTTGACACAGTGTACTGTATGTTGTTGTCTCCACTGTTGTCCTGGTCCTAGTTGACACAGTGTACTGTATGTTGTTGTCTCCACTGTTGTCCTGGTCCTAGTTGACACAGTGTACTGTATGTTGTTGTCTCCACTGTTGTCCTGGTCCTAGTTGACACAGTGTACTGTATGTTGTTGTCTCCACTGTTGTCCTGGTCCTAGTTGACACAGTGTACTGTATGTTGTTGTCTCCACTGTTGTCCTGGTCCTAGTTGACACAGTGTACTGTATGTTGTTGTCTCCACTGTTGTCCTGGTCCTAGTTGACACAGTGTACTGTATGTTGTTGTCTCCACTGTTGTCCTGGTCCTAGTTGACACAGTGTACTGTATGTTGTTGTCTCCACTGTTGTCCTGGTCCTAGTTGACACAGTGTACTGTATGTTGTTGTCTCCACTGTTGTCCTGGTCCTAGTTGACACAGTGTACTGTATGTTGTTGTCACCACTGTTGTCCTGGTCCTAGTTGACACAGTGTACTGTATGTTGTTGTCTCCACTGTTGTCCTGGTCCTAGTTGACACAGTGTACTGTATGTTGTTGTCTCCACTGTTGTCCTGGTCCTAGTTGACACAGTGTACTGTATGTTGTTGTCTCCACTGTTGTCCTGGTCCTAGTTGACACAGTGTACTGTATGTTGTTGTCTCCACTGTTGTCCTGGTCCTAGTTGACACAGTGTACTGTATGTTGTTGTCTCCACTGTTGTCCTGGTCCTAGTTGACACAGTGTACTGTATGTTGTTGTCTCCACTGTTGTCCTGGTCCTAGTTGACACAGTGTACTGTATGTTGTTGTCTCCACTGTTGTCCTGGTCCTAGTTGACACAGTGTACTGTATGTTGTTGTCTCCACTGTTGTCCTGGTCCTAGTTGACACAGTGTACTGTATTTTGTTGTCTCCGTTGTAACACTGTTGTCTATATGCTGGGTCCTGGTGAGGTCTGTGTTCTCCTCCACAGTTGTAACAGTGTTTTCTATATGCTGGGTACTGGTGAGGTCTGTGTCCTCCTCCACAGTTGTAACACTGTTGTCTATATGCTGGGTACTGGTGAGGTCTGTGTTCTCCTCCACAGTTGTAACAGTGTTTTCTATATGCTGGGTACTGGTGAGGTCTGTGTCCTCCTCCACAGTTGTAACACTGTTGTCTATATGCTGGGTACTGGTGAGGTCTGTGTTCTCCTCCACAGTTGTAACACTGTTGTCTATATGCTGGGTACTGGTGAGGTCTGTGTTCTCCTCCACAGTTGTAACACTGTTGTCTATATGCTGGGTACTGGTGAGGTCTGTGTTCTCCTCCACAGTTGTAACAGTGTTTTCTATATGCTGGGTACTGGTGAGGTCTGTGTTCTCCACAGTTGTAACACTGTTTTCTATATGCTGGGTACTGGTGAGGTCTGTGTTCTCCTCCACAGTTGTAACACTGTTTTCTATATGCTGGGTACTGGTGAGGTCTGTGTTCTCCTCCACAGTTGTAACACTGTTTTCTATATGCTGGGTACTGGTGAGGTCTGTGTTCTCCTCCACAGTTGTAACACTGTTTTCTATATGCTGGGTACTGGTGAGGTCTGTGTTCTCCTCCACAGTTGTAACACTGTTGTCTATATGCTGGGTACTGGTGAGGTCTGTATTCTCCTCCACAGTTATAACACTGTTGTCTATATGCTGGGTACTGGTGAGGTCTGTGATCTCCTCCACAGTTGTAACACTGTTTTCTATATGCTGGGTACTGGTGAGGTCTGTATTCTCCTCCACAGTTGTAACACTGTTGTCTATATGCTGGGTACTGGTGAGGTCTGTATTCTCCTCCACAGTTATAACACTGTTTTCTATATGCTGGGTACTGGTGAGGTCTGTGTCCTCCTCCACAGTTGTAACAGTGTTTTCTATATGCTGGGTACTGGTGAGGTCTGTGTTCTCCTCCACAGTTGTAACACTGTTTTCTATATGCTGGGTACTGGTGAGGTCTGTGTCCTCCTCCACAGTTGTAACACTGTTTTCTATATGCTGGGTACTGGTGAGGTCTGTGTCCTCCTCCACAGTTGTAACACTGTTGTCTATATGCTGGGTACTGGTGAGGTCTGTGATCTCCTCCACAGTTGTAACACTGTTGTCTATATGCTGGGTACTGGTGAGGTCTGTGATCTCCTCCACAGTTGTAACAGTGTTGTCTATATGCTGGGTACTGGTGAGGTCTGTGTTCTCCTCCACAGTTGTAACACTGTTGTCTATATGCTGGGTACTGGTGAGGTCTGTGTTCTCCTCCACAGTTGTAACACTGTTTTCTATATGCTGGGTACTGGTGAGGTCTGTGTCCTCCTCCACAGTTATAACACTGTTTTCTATATGCTGGGTACTGGTGAGGTCTGTGTTCTCCTCCACAGTTGTAACACTGTTGTCTATATGCTGGGTACTGGTGAGGTCTGTGTCCTCCTCCACAGTTGTAACACTGTTGTCTATATGCTGGGTACTGGTGAGGTCTGTGTTCTCCTCCACAGTTGTAACACTGTTATCTATATACTGGGTACTGGTGAGGTCTGTGTCCTCCTCCACAGTTGTAACACTGTTTTCTATATGCTGGGTACTGGTGAGGTCTGTGTTCTCCTCCACAGTTGTAACACTGTTGTCTATATGCTGGGTACTGGTGAGGTCTGTGTTCTCCTCCACAGTTGTAACACTGTTGTCTATATGCTGGGTACTGGTGAGGTCTGTGTTCTCCTCCACAGTTGTAACACTGTTTTCTATATGCTGGGTACTGGTGAGGTCTGTGTCCTCCTCCACAGTTGTAACACTGTTTTCTATATGCTGGGTACTGGTGAGGTCTGTGTTCTCCTCCACAGTTGTAACACTGTTGTCTATATGCTGGGTACTGGTGAGGTCTGTGTCCTCCTCCACAGTTGTAACACTGTTGTCTATATGCTGGGTACTGGTGAGGTCTGTGTCCTCCTCCACAGTTGTAACACTGTTGTCTATATGCTGGGTACTGGTGAGGTCCAGTGACGACTATTGTCGTGACGACTATTGCTCATCGAATGATTAAAGGTTTCTAATTGCGTGATTAAATGAATCAATTATTAACTCATTAACCTGGGGCACCATGGGAAAATGTGTTTTATTGAGTTTCTATTTCCCAAATTAACTCAAAGAATATCAGAATATCGATTTTACAACAGTCGCTAATTAGTTTCCTCTACAGTCTCGTTCTGAACGTCGCATAATCCGGGAATCTGCACAGACCCGGGTCTCACCAATGAGTTCGTACCACACCAATCTTAGTTGAGTATTTATTTACTAGAAAGCTAAAATGATGATAAAAGATACACAAAAACACATTCTAGGCTTTTGATTAGAACTTAGTATAACGGGCCAACACACTCTGGCGCGTGTTACCCAACATGGGGATTTAAAAGAGAGAAAGTACACGAGAGAAATATACATTTGGGTACATTTGTCAGCTATGCTTATTTTAACCCGAGCCTTGCCCCGAACTGCCGCTCTTATGGGTCAGAATATAGTGATGTAATTACGTGTTGGAGGTCTCAGATGGGAAGCTCCGCGTGGGTCGTTTAGGCTTCTCAATGACGCACTTCTCCGGGGCAACTCTCTGGTCGTCCTCACGATGTCAGTGTCCTTTAGGCTTCTCAATGACGCACTTCTCCGGCGCAACTCTCTGGTTGTCCTCACGATGTCAGTGTCCTTTAGGCTTCTCAATGACGCACTTCTCCGGCTCAACTCTCTGGTCGTCCTCACGATGTCAGTGTCCTTTAGGCTTCTCAATGACGCACTTCTCCGGGGCAACTCTCTGGTCGTCCTCACGATGTCAGTGTCCTTTAGGCTTCTCAATGACGCACTTCTCCGGCGCAACTCTCTGGTTGTCCTCACGATGTCAGTGTCCTTTAGGCTTCTCAATGACGCACTTCTCCGGGGCAACTCTCTGGTTGTCCTCACGATGTCAGTGTCCTTTAGGCTTCTCAATGACGCACTTCTCCGGGGCAACTCTCTGGTCGTCCTCACGATGTCAGGGTCCTTTAGGCTTCTCAATGATGCACTTCTCCGGCTCAACTCTCTGGTCGTCCTCACGATGTCAGTGTCCTTTTGGTTTATTGGTCCGATTCCTCGCCCTTGCTCTGGAAGGGGTCTTCTGAGGACAGACAGCTCTGTAGCTCAGAGCTCACAGCGTAGGGGTGAAACAGTGTAGATACCACGATTCGATGGGGAGTGGAGGCTAGGTGGTCTGGCTTGAATTCACCCACTTAGACACAGCTACTCATCCGTAGCATGGGTAGAAAAAAGATCCCTTTGTCTTCAAACTTGTTGCGTTTTGGTTCGTTGACCTTTTAGACCTTTGGCTGCAGCTCGGGTCACTTAGTCTGATCTGTTAATTCTTCACTCACAGGTTTTATACCCTCGGGTCAGAAGTGGCCGTAACCCCCTTACCCTCGGGTCAGAAGTGGGCGTAACTGCCTTCAGGGCAGTTCTCTGTTCGTACCAAGTTAAAGGCCTAGATTTTACTCAGATCCAATTTTAGACAACTAACTTCACATTTCATCTTTACCAAAACATTCTCTTTGATTTGGACATTTTACACACAACGTACAATGTATAAACATCAAACATATACTAGGAAAACTCTTAACGTTACAATGATTTTGTTATAACGTAATCTATTAACCTTTAATAACAAAACAAAAATGACATACATTTTCATATTCCATCTATCGTCATGACCACCATTGTTCCAAAGTCCTTTATTGCTTTAATGTTCTGAGGTATCCATAGTGACAAAGGAATGTTGTCTGTGGCCTAAGATTCACCAGGGGCGTCATAAAACCCCCATCTTCCTCTCCCTTGAGATCCCTTCTCCTCTGGTGAGATGAAATCTCTCTGCAGGATTGTGGTCATTAGTAACCTGAGCCGAGCAGGACAGTCATGACAGTATCTAGAACCATAGTAAAGCCCAGTATGGACTATCAATACAGGTACTGTATGTAGAACCATAGTAAAGACCAGTATGGACTATCAATACAGGTACTGTATGTAGAACCATAGTAAAGACCAGTATGGACTATCAATACAGATACTGTATGTAGAACCATAGTAAAGACCAGTATGGACTATCAATACAGGTACTGTATGTAGAACCATAGTAAAGCCCAGTATGGACTATCAATACAGGTACTGTATGTAGAACCATAGTAAAGACCAGTATGAACTATCAATACAGGTACTGTATGTAGAACCATAGTAAAGCCCAGTATGGACTATCAATACAGGTACTGTATGTAGAACCATAGTAAAGACCAGTATGGACTATCAATACAGGTACTGTATGTAGAACCATAGTAAAGACCAGTATGGACTATCAATACAGATACTGTATGTAGAACCATAGTAAAGACCAGTATGGACTATCAATACAGGTACTGTATGTAGAACCATAGTAAAGACCAGTATGGACTATCAATACAGATACTGTATGTAGAACCATAGTAAAGACCAGTATGGACTATCAATACAGGTACTGTATGTAGAACCATAGTAAAGACCAGTATGGACTATCAATACAAAGTGACCATTTAGAATGAGGCCCAGTTCACTGAGAGGAAGTCTTAACAGAACTGGGGGATGACAGACAGGAAGTGGGGGGGGGTGGAGATCTAATATATTGTTGTGCCAAACACTAAAGCATGATATTGTAATAAATCTACACCCTATTCCCTATGTAGAACACTACTTTAGACCTGGTCAGAAGCACCGTAGTGCACTACGTAGGGAATAGGGAACCATTTGGAACAGAGACAGTAATTCCCCTGAAAATCTTCCTCTTCCTCATCTGGTTTCTTGAACAGCCCTTCACTCCTACCCTCTTCCTCCCCTCTTCCCTTTTCATTCTATTCTATCAGCCACACCACTAGCTCACCTCCACACAATACATTTACAAGTTAAAGACACACCTTGGAATAAATAACAAAGGACAACTATTACTAGATGAAGTTTAGTGTTTTTTATTATTTCCCATCACCATAAATCATATTTAATCACTGAACAGTAGCAGACCTAACTTCATCTGTTCCTGACTCTGGATAGTGGATTAAAAAGACCATCAATCTCCAATGATATTAAAGTACTATTCTGAACATTACTGATATACTGAGTGGCAAGTCAAGATATCTGCTGGTTTTATTGTTTGGTCAATAGCACCACCTGCTGGACAGGTTTAATGTTGCTGGACTGAGCAGTATGGGAGGATGAAAGATGACACATTTAGGGACGGTTTCCTGGACATCTACATTGAACATACTTTTTAGTCCAGGACTAGGATTAATCTGTGTCTGGGAAACCAGTCCATATAGTTTAGTAGAAAGTAAGTGATACCAGCTTGTAGTGGGCTGACTAGTCCTGAATTGTCCTTTAGTTCCTGGACCATTTTCCATGCAGCTCCAGGTGACTTTGAACACATCAATTAGGACCAACAAGCTGATCAACGATACTGAGGAGAATTACATAGAGACAGAGAACCAACTGAGAAAACATATCAATGGTTCTGAATGACAACCAATATACATCAACACCAGACATCATGATTCATGGAAATGTACAAGATTAAAACATTGCAATTACAAAAATATGAATACTTTTAATTTTAATTCATAACATCTTCTGAAGATCAAATCAGTTAAATCATTGTAGATAAAACAGAGCAGAATGAATCATCACATCTGGGGACCATCACCACCAGCATGACTAGTATCTATGTGGACCCTACTACAGTTTAACCAGCTCAGCTATAGACTACACCAGCATGACTAGTATCTATGTGGACACTACTACAGTTTAACCAGCTCAGCTATAGACTACACCAGCATGACTAGTATCTATGTGGACCCTACTACAGTTTAACCAGCTCAGCTATAGACTACACCAGCATGACTAGTATCTATGTGGACCCTACTACAGTTTAACCAGCTCAGCTATAGACTACACCAGCATGACTAGTATCTATGTGGACCCTACTACAGTTTAACCAGCTCAGCTATAGACTACACCAGCATGACTAGTATCTATGTGGACCCTACTACAGTTTAACCAGCTCAGCTATAGACTACACCAGCATGACTAGTATCTATGTGGACACTACTACAGTTTAACCAGCTCAGCTATAGACTACACCAGCATGACTAGTATCTATGTGGACCCTACTACAGTTTAACCAGCTCAGCTATAGACTACACCAGCATGACTAGTATCTATGTGGACCCTACTACAGTTTAACCAGCTCAGCTATAGACTACACCAGCATGACTAGTATCTATGTGGACCCTACTACAGTTTAACCAGCTCAGCTATAGACTACACCAGCATGACTAGTATCTATGTGGACCCTACTACAGTTTAACCAGCTCAGCTATAGACTACACCAGCATGACTAGTCTCTATGTGGACCCTACTACAGTTTAACCAGCTCAGCTATAGACTACACCAGCATGACTAGTATCTATGTGGACCCTACTACAGTTTAACCAGCTCAGCTATAGACTACACCAGCATGACTAGTATCTATGTGGACCCTACTACAGTTTAACCAGCTCAGCTATAGACTACACCAGCATGACTAGTATCTATGTGGACCCTACTACAGTTTAACCAGCTCAGCTATAGACTACACCAGCATGACTAGTATCTATGTGGACCCTACTACAGTTTAAACAGCTCAGCTATAGACTACACCAGCATGACTAGTATCTATGTGGACCCTACTACAGTTTAACCAGCTCAGCTATAGACTACACCAGCATGACTAGTATCTATGTGGACCCTACTACAGTTTAAACAGCTCAGCTATAGACTACACCAGCATGACTAGTATCTATGTGGACCCTACTACAGTTTAACCAGCTCAGCTATAGACGACACCAGCATGACTAGTATCTATGTGGACCCTAATACAGTTTAACCAGCTCAGCTATAGACTACACCAGCATGACTAGTATCTATGTGGACCCTAATACAGTTTAACCAGCTCAGCTATAGACGACACCAGCATGACTAGTATCTATGTGGACCCTACTACAGTTTAACCAGCTCAGCTATAGACTACACCAGCATGACTAGTATCTATGTGGACCCTACTACAGTTTAACCAGCTCAGCTATAGACTACACCAGCATGACTAGTATCTATGTGGACCCTACTACAGCTTAACCAGCTCAGCTATAGACTACACCAGCATGACTAGTATCTATGTGGACCCTACTACAGTTTAACCAGCTCAGCTATAGACTACACCAGCATGACTAGTATCTATGTGGACCCTACTACAGTTTAACCAGCTCAGCTATAGACTACACCAGCATGACTAGTATCTATGTGGACCCTACTACAGTTTAACCAGCTCAGCTATAGACTACACCAGCATGACTAGTATCTATGTGGACCCTACTACAGTTTAACCAGCTCAGCAGTACCATTGAGCATAAACCCAGGATAGAGGGTCTGAGTGAATGTGGTCTGGACTCTGTGGAGGAGGGTCATTGTGTCAGAGACACTGTAGAAGGACAGAGTACCTGCCTTGTGATCCAGGTACACTCCTACTCTGGAGGACTGAGGGCCTGATACTTTAGTCTCAACATTATTGTGACTGAAATAATAATCACCACTATAGTACTGTAAACTCCAGGACTTGTTATTGTCTCCAAATCCACTATCTGTCCCTCTCTCTGTTCTGCTGATGTCTTTATATGAGACTGCTGTATAAACCCACTCCCCAGTCCACTCCACCTCCCAGTAACAGCGTCCAGACAGACCCTCTCTACACAGAACCTGACAGTAGTTGGTGAATCTGTCTGGATGGTCAGGATATGGTTGGACTTGGTCTGTATAGGTCACCTTTCTGTTCCCTTCAGACAGAGAGAGGTGTGTGTGTGCTGTGTTTGGGTCCAGTGTGAGCTGACAGGAATCTGGGAGAAGAGCAGAGCAGAGACCAATGAGGGGAGTCAGAACAATAAGTTAAGTCAGATACTGTATCTACCCTGTCTTTGATTAGAGCACAGCAGAGATCAAATCAGAGAAATATGAGGAGTCAGATAGATACCCAGTCTTTGATTAGATCTACTATTGCTATATATTTCTAGAGGGATTGTTAGGAGTGTCAGTAAAAAGAGACTGTTAGTTACTTCACAATAAAGAGACTCACATTGTAACAACTGTTCTCTGGTCTTGGGCTCTGGAGGCAGTACAACATCCACTATATTCACTACAGACACACAAACACATTGACAGAGAGAGGGAATGTTATCATCAGACCATATTCCACATGTATATGACTAGTAGGGAACTTTCAATGGTCTAAAGTTGATGTTCTTATTGTTTTCAACACACCTGTAGTGGAGATCTTGGTCCATTCTCCTTTAAGGAAGTCTTCTAGTTTCTCTCTCAGTTCAGACACAGTCTTACTCACATCTCCAAAGTACTGAAGAGGACGGACAACGATGCTGGGTAAGTCTGAAGATACACTGATAGCGGAGAGAGACTGATAACTCTGGAGAGAGAGAGAGAGAGAGAGAGAGCGTGGGACAGCGAGGGACAGAGGGAGAGTGAAGGACAGAGGGAGAGCGAGGGACAGAGGGAGAGCGAGGGACAGAGGGAGAGAGAGAGACAGAGAGAGAGAGGGACAGAGAGAGATGGACAGAGAGAGAAAGGGGAACAGAGAATGACAAAGACAGACAGAGGTAGGGGAAAGAGAGAGACAGAGGGACAGAGATAGAGGGAGAGAGAGAGAAGGACAGAGGGAGAGAGAGAGACGGACAGACAGAGAGAGAGGACAGACAGAGAGAGAATAAAGCCCCTTGAATTGAATTGAATTGAGAGAGGGACAGACAGAGAGAGAGGGACAGACAGAGAGAGATGGACAGACAGAGAGAGAGGGACGGACAGAGAGAGAGGGACGGACAGAGAGAGAGGGACGGACAGAGAGAGAGGGACGGACAGAGAGAGAGGGACGGACCGAGAGAGAGGGACGGACAGAGAGAGAGGGACAGACAGAGAGAGAGGGACGGACAGAGAGAGAGGGACGGACAGAGAGAGAGGGACGGACAGAGAGAGAGGGACGGACAGAGAGAGAGGGACGGACAGAGAGAGAGGGACGGACAGAGAGAGAGGGACGGACAGAGAGAGAGGGACGGACAGAGAGAGAGGGAGACAGGGACGGACAGAGAGACAGGACAACATAATGATGTAGATGAATAGTTTCACATGAAGTTAATTTCATATCACATGTAACAAGACAGTTTAGTTACCTGGAGGAAATGGATGTGATCCTCTGTGTGTGAGAGCTGCTCCAGCTCAGTGCTTCTCTTCCTCAGCTCAGCTATCTCCTGCTTCAGTTGCTCCAGGAGTCCTTCAACTTGACTCACTTGAGCCTTCTCTTGGGCTCTGATCAGCTCCTTCACCTCAGAGCTCCTTCTCTCAATGGAGCGGATCAGCTCAGTAAAGATCTGATCACTGTCCTCCACTGCTGCCTGTGCAGAGCGCTGTTAAGAGAAAGAGACAGAGAGAGAGAGAGAGAGACAGAGAGAGAGAGAGAGAGAGAGAGAGAGACAGTAGGTACAGTACCTCTGCAACTCATTGAGTCAGAACTCTGCCACCCTGCTCTCCAGGTCGAACCAGGCCTTGTACTCCCTCCTGGACAGACAGGTACAGAACACCTCTTGGTCCTGCTCTACTCTCCTCCCTCCTGGACAGACAGGTACAGAACACCTCTTGGTCCTGCTCTACTCTCCTCCCTCCTGGACAGACAGGTACAGAACACCTCTTGGTCCTGCTCTACTCTCCTCCCTCCTGGACAGACAGGTACAGAACACCTCTTGGTCCTGCTCTACTCTCCTCCCTCCTGGACAGACGGGTACAGAACACCTCTTGGTCCTGCTCTACTCTCCTCCCTCCTGGACAGACAGGTACAGAACACCTCTTGGTCCTGCTCACTCTCCTCCCTCCTGGACAGACAGGTACAGAACACTTCTTGGTCCTGCTCTACTCTCCTCCCTCCTGGACAGACAGGTACAGAACACGTCTTGGTCCTGCTCTACTCTCCTCCCTCCTGGACAGACAGGTACAGGACACCTCTTGGTCCTGCTATACTCTCCTCCCTCCTGGACAGACAGGTACAGAACACCTCTTGGTCCTGCTCTACTCTCCTCCCTCCTGGACAGACAGGTACAGAACACCTCTTGGTCCTGCTCTACTCTCCTCCCTCCTGGACAGACAGGTACAGAACACCTCTTGGTCCTGCTCTACTCTCCTCCCTCCTGGACAGACAGGTACAGAACACCTCTTGGTCCTGCTCTACTCTCCTCCCTCCTGGACAGACAGGTACAGACCACCTCTTGGTCCTGCTCTACTCTCCTCCCTCCTGGACAGACAGGTACAGAACACCTCTTGGTCCTGCTCTACTCTCCTCCCTCCTGGACAGACAGGTACAGAACACCTCTTGGTCCTGCTCTACTCTCCTCCCTCCTGGACAGACAGGTACAGAACACCTCTTGGTCCTGCTCTACTCTCCTCCCTCCTGGACAGACAGGTACAGACCACCTCTTGGTCCTGCTCTACTCTCCTCCCTCCTGGACAGACAGGTACAGAACACCTCTTGGTCCTGCTCTACTCTCCTCCCTCCTGGACAGACAGGTACAGAACACCTCTTGGTCCTGCTCTACTCTCCTCCCTCCTGGACAGGCAGGTACAAAAAATAATCAAATGTAATGTTTTTTGCCAAAACCTCTACATGGAAAGCAGAAAGCTGTGATCAACACTGTCACCTTTTCTACACATGACCTACTGATAACTATTTTACAACGGCTACTGAATGAAAACAACTGAGGATGAAAAGATATGTGTCTGATGTTATTTCATCTGTCTCATTTATAGCCTGGTACAGATAGTAAAACTACATTAAATACAACGTTAACTAGATATCATTTGTGTCATTTATAGCCTGGTACAGATAGTAAAACTACATTAAATACAACGTTATCTAGATATCATCGCCACATAACTTATGTGGAATTTAAAAGACACCGTTAACGTTACCGTTAGCTAGCTCACAACGTCTGTTACACTGTAACTTACCGGCAGCCTCACATTAAAACGTATTGGTTAACAAAGCTTTGATTATGACCAAAGTCTATAGTAGTGAAAAGTCTCTTACCACAAATTGCCATCATAGCCTATCTACATGAATGTGTCCTGTCAGAGTCTTTTCCTCTCCGTTAACCGTTAGCTAGCAGTCTCGAGCCACAGCTGACGTTGACCACAATGAGCTACAAGTAGGACTGACGTCACTACCGGTGCAGCAGCCTCTGCAGCAGCAGCCTCCCCCGGGTCCTAGTGCCCGCCCGGTAACACGGTTAAGATGCGATGGAACGGTTGACGGGAAAACATCAAATCACAGAGAAAATACATTGACTGATATATTGAATTGTTTAGGGTAGATTTAGCTTTGGCTTTAATAAATTCAGAAAATACTTGAAAACCAAAATAAAAAAGAATAGTAGCCCTCCTCAGGAACCACAAAACCCTCACAGACCAACTTCTTCTTCTATGATATAATGGCGGTTCACAAACCAACGTTAAAGGGGAATGGCGCCACCTACTGTGCTGGAGTGTGTTCAATCACGGTTTACACCATTTCTAAATCCTCCTACCTAACTCATAACTTCTGAGAAAATAAAAAGAGTCCTACTAACTTCTAATAGACCCTCCCCTATCCCCCAAATCCCTTTCAAACCCCCCCAACCCCATCCAACCTCAATGACCCTACACTTCAATCTTTCCCTCTCTTCAACATCCTTACAACAATATAACAACACATGCTCCACCGTTTCATTGACCATACCCTCCAGACACAAACCATTCACATGCTGCCAACCAGATGTAAGAACCAGTTCAATGTACAATGTCCTAAACACAATCGAGTAAACACCACCTCTTCCTTCCTAATCTGACCTTTGATCCTTGGTCCACCGACCTTTAGAGGACATATAAATGCCGTCCCTTGTGCTCAGAGTCCCATCTCTTCTGTCACACATCTATCAAAATGTCTCTGATCTTACATTTGGCCTCACCTCTACCCAGTGGAACATTAATATCAATTATATCTTGTTTTAAAGCTCTTTTAGATAACTGGTCTACAATTTAATTTCCTTCCACACCTGAATGTGCTGGGACCCAGCAAAATCTTACTACTACACCCATTCTCTCAATTCTCCATAATAACATAGATACCTACAACTGTCCAACCAAAACCACTGCCTTGTCTACTAGTATATTCCCAACAGTCATCTAGAACAGTAGCAGTGGGATGCTCAACCTCACAGCCTTTCAACCCAATAAGCTAATGACAATTTATTACGCCGTATATCTAAAGGCATCTCACCTGCCTCCACTAGTAAGACACATACAGATGTTGATTTAAATGCACCAATACATATCCTTAAAGCTATATACTGGATTCTGTCCAGCTTCTGAAGACAAGTCTTTGCTGCTGTTCCATAAACTATACACCTGTAATCAATTGTTGTCCTGATCAGAGCTCTATAAATATCCATCAACGATTGTCTGTCAGCACCCCATTCATAACCAAAGACCCACACAACCAACTACCACGAAAGTGATGGAATGAGAGAGAGAGACATCGTTACAACACTGTACATAGACATAATATAACGTTTCTTCTTCTTTGGAGTTTAACGGTGGTTGGCATCCAATATGTTGTATTACCGCCCCCAACTAGACTATAATATAAATCTATTTTACTTTGTGATACAAAATGGGAAAAGGGGAAATACTAAGTAACACCATGACAACTAACCCTACACTCATTAAAAACCCACTACCCCATTCTACTACTTTGACCCTATCTGCTCCTGCACCATGCCAACTAACCCTACACTCATTAAAAACCCACTACCCCATTCCACTACTTTGACCCTATCTGCTCCTGCACCATGCCAACTAACCCTACACTCATTAAAAACCCACTACCCCATTCCACTACTTTGACCCTATCTGCTCCTGCACCATGCCAACTAACCCTACACTCATTAAAAACCCACTACCCCATTCCACTACTTTGACCCTATCTGCTCCTGCACCATGACAACTAACCCTACACTCATTAAAAACCCACTACCCCATTCCACTACTTTGACCCTATCTGCTCCTGCACCATGACAACTAACCCTACACTCATTAAAAACCCACGACCCCATTCCACTACTTTGACCCTATCTGCTCCTGCACCATGCCAACAACCTGGGAGGACGGGACACCACCACTCAACACACCCTGTAACTCTTCTGAAGTCAAATCTCGTATGACCAAATACTTCTCTGGTTCTGAACTCTTCACCACATCTTCTACCTCACTTAACTCTCCCTCATTCATTTCCATTTCACCTCCAGAACTCACTCTGTTCTCTGCAGCTGCCATCACAACATCTATTGTCTGTGATTAGGGGGCGGATCCCTCTCAGGATCCTTCACCCCCATCATCCTCTACTTTCTTCACTGCCTCAGCAGTGACAACGTGTTCCCAACAGTGGGGTCAGTGGGATTGGATAGGGACCCCTCTCCCTCTCTCTGACTGGAGGAGAGAAGTGAAATGGTGTGTCTCCTCTGGTCAACAATACTCACCTTGAGAGACTCCACAGCCTGTTGGAGCTCCTTCAGCTCCTTCTCTCTTTCCTGGAATCTCTGCTGGACCTTCTGCTGACTCATCCCCAGCTGCCTCTGTGGAGAATCACTCTTCAATGAGCTATCAAGCTTTATTAGTCCTGGAGATCAATAGTATAGTAATGTGACATAGGACCCATAGAGAGGAAGGTCTATAATCCTGAGGAAGTCCCTTTACAATATGATATTATGTTGCTATGTGAATGATTATAGTTTTTATGGTAGGCCTACATGTATCAAGGGATTGAGACTGAACTTTGGACTCATAAAAGGCCATTCAGAATGATAATAGTGTTTGACTTTAGAAAATGGTGATTTGGAGAATCTGGGTTAACATATCTATATACTCAAGGTTTGTGTTCATATTTGTGGGTCCATTTCATTTGAATTCTCTCATATTCAGACAGATTTAGTTCCTACTGTATCTTTAATAATTGTTTATCAGACAGTCACCAACAAGTTGTTCTGGTCTTACCTGTTTCTCAGTTCTCTCTGCTGCAGCTGACACTGTATCATGGCCTTTATGTTCATCCATCACACACATCAGACAGATACACTGCTGATCGGTACGACAGTAAACCTCCAGCAGTTTGTCATGATGAGAGCAGATCTTCTCCTGTAGTTGTGCGGTGGCTTTGACCAGCTTGTGCTTCTTCAAAGCAGGAGATTCATAGTGAGATTGGAGGTGAGTCTCACAGTAAGAGGCCAGACATATCAAACAGGACATGAGGGCTTTCTGCTTTCTGGTCCCAGTGCAGACATCACACGCCACATCTCCAGGTCCAGTATAGCACAGAGCAGGAGGGGGAGCAGCCTGGAGTCCTGTCTTCCTCAGTTTCTCCACCAGCTCAGCCAACATGTTATTTTTACTCAGATTAGGCCTTGGAGTGAAGGTCTCTCTGCACTGAGGACAGCTATAGACCCCTTTCAGAACATCCTGATCCCAGCAGCCCTCAATACAGCTCCTACAGTAACTGTGTCCACAGGGAATAGCCACTGGCTCCTTCAGTAGATCCAGACAGACCGAACAACAGAACTGGTCCTCGTCCAGCAGAACTCCCTGTTGAGCCATTTGGACGGTTGTTCACTCTCACACAGACAGACGACACGAGACTGAGATCAGTTTCGTTTCCTCAGAAGAGAGTTTGTGGGAGGGACTTCCTGGTTCTGCCAGAGGGGTGGGGTTAGAAGGAGGGAGGGGTTAGAGGAATGGAGGAAGAGAGAGAGGAACTGCATGCAACAGCAAGAGGGAGACAAATAGTTTTGTTCCAAGGTTAGAGCCCTTAACATGGAACAAATGACATAATGAATCTTAAAATGTGAGTTGTTAGAATATCTGAAGGGTAACAGTTTCTATGAAGTATGTCTGTATCATTATTTTAATGACCTTTATAATGCCTTATAATACACCTATGTGTTGTAATTAATCAATAAGTCCTGAGGAGGTGTGGTATATGGTTAATATACAGTACCACGGATAAGGCCTGAGGAGGTGTGGTATATGGTTAATATACAGTACCACGGATAAGGACTGAGGAGGTGTGATATATGGTTAATATACAGCACCACGGATAAGGACTGAGGAGGTGTGGTATATGGTTAATATACAGCACCACGGATAAGGACTGAGGAGGTGTGGTATATGGTTAATATACAGCACCACGGATAAGGACTGAGGAGGTGTGGTATATGGTTAATATACAGGACCACGGATAAGGACTGAGGAGGTGTGGTATATGGTTAATATACAGCACCACGGATAAGGCCTGAGGAGGTGTGGTATATGGTTAATATACAGGACCACGGATAAGGACTGAGGAGGTGTGGTATATGGTTAATATACAGTACCACGGATAAGGACTGAGGAGGTGTGGTATATGGTTAATATACAGCACCACGGATAAGGCCTGAGGAGGTGTGGTATATGGTTAATATACAGTACCACGGATAAGGACTGAGGAGGTGTGGTATATGGTTAATATACAGTACCATGGATAAGGACTGAGGAGTTGTGGTATATGGTTAATATACAGCACCACGGATAAGGACTGAGGAGATGTGGTATATGGTTAATATACAGCACCACGGATAAGGACTGAGGAGGTGTGGTATATGGTTAATATACAGTACCACGGATAAGGACTGAGGAGGTGTGGTATATGGTTAATATACAGTACCACGGATAAGTACTGAGGAGGTGTGGTATATGGTTAATATACAGTACCACAGATAAGGACTGAGGAGGTGTGGTATATGGTTAATATACAGTACCACGGATAAGGACTGAGGAGGTGTGGTATATGGTTAATATACAGTACCATGGATAAGGACTGAGGAGGTGTGGTATATGGTTAATATACAGCACCACGGATAAGGACTGAGGAGGTGTGGTATATGGTTAATATACAGCACCACGGATAAGGACTGAGGAGGTGTGGTATATGGTTAATATACAGCACCACGGATAAGGACTGAGGAGGTGTGGTATATGGTTAATATACAGTACCACGGATAAGGACTGAGGAGGTGTGGTATATGGTTAATATACAGCACCACAGATAAGGACTGAGGAGGTGTGGTATATGGTTAATATACAGCACCACGGATAAGGACTGAGGAGGTGTGGTATATGGTTAATATACAGCACCACGGATAAGGACTGAGGAGGTGTGGTATATGGTTAATATACAGCACCACGGATAAGGCCTGAGGAGGTGTGGTATATGGTTAATATACAGCACCACGGATAAGGACTGAGGAGGTGTGGTATATGGTTAATATACAGCACCACGGATAAGGACTGAGGAGGTGTGGTATATGGTTAATATACAGTACCACGGATAAGGACTGAGGAGGTGTGGTATATGGTTAATATACAGCACCACAGATAAGGACTGAGGAGGTGTGGTATATGGTTAATATACAGTACCACAGATAAGGACTGAGGAGGTGTGGTATATGGTTAAGTGTCCACGGACTGTTAAAGAGATACAAAACATGCCTTTTGAGACCTCCAACTCTCCCAGAAGGGAGAGAAAGAGAGACAAAGAAAGAGACAGAGAGAGTGTCGTGGTCATTTCCTGTATTACTAAACATTGAGAGAGCAAACCACACACAAGTCAGAGTTATATTATAAAGTCCATCTTTAATTATATGAGCTTCACCATAGCCCTTTTTGACTCTCAGATCAATTCAGTGCCTATAAATGAATTCTCTGAGAGTGCTTACAAAACAGTTCTTAGTATCATTTATAGCCAAGACACACCCATCTCAACTCACATGACGAATAACAGATCTTAGGAACATTACAAAGGAAGACTTTACTTGAGAGAGGAGTATCCCATAGCCAGACAGCATTAGCTATGAATTATCGTTCAGTTTGCTCTCTTAGACAAGGTTCTAATCTCGTTCTTGGTACCACTTAGGACCAAAACATTACCTCATCCAATGGCATATATCAATTGTCAATTCTAGATACCCCCATCTCAAATACACCCCCTCCTGGACAAGCTCACCGAGACAGTGAGCCTCTTAGCTCATATACTAGGTCAAGGTAAGGGCAACCTCAGAGGGGCCATACAATAGTTACAGACACATTCCCATAAGAAGACAAGCCTCCATTCTGTCCTCCTCCCCTTCTGATATTCTTCATAGCATCACATGGTTTAACAGATATATTGACATATGAAGACAAGCCAGACCTCTCCCCTCTCTGGGCCACTAGTGACTAAGCCCTGGGAGAAAAGAGAGGAAAATGCAACTGCCAACAGTATTATCCAAAAGAAAACATCCTAATCACAAATATCTCACATAAGCATTATGTAAATAAAACGTCTTATTTATCAATGTCACCTAACTAATTCTGATTCAGCCATGACAAGAGTGAGAGATTTACAGAGAGAGACAGAGAGAGAGAGACAAAGAGAGACAGAGAGAGAGAGAGAGAGTAAATATATCTATCATCATTACAGTATCTTCTGAGGATGCATGTTATGAGGCAAGCAGTTTTTTAAGCAATAAAGCCTGAGGAGGTGTGATATATGGCCAATAAGACCTGAGGAGGTGTGATATATGGCCAATAAGACCTGAGGAGGTGTGATATATGGCCAATAAGGCCTGAGGAGATGTGATATATGGCCAATAAGGCCTGAGGAGGTGTGATATATGGCCAATAAGACCTGTGGAGGTGTGATATATGGCCAATAAGACCTGAGGAGGTGTGATATATGGCCAATAAGGACTGAGGAGGTGTGATATATGGCCAATAAGACCTGAGGAGGTGTGATATATGGCCAATAAGACCTGAGGAGGTGTGATATATGGCCAATAAGACCTGAGGAGGTGTGATATATGGCCAATAAGGCCTGAGGAGGTGTGATATATGGCCAATAAGGCCTGAGGAGGTGTGATATATGGCCAATAAGACCTGAGGAGGTGTGATATATGGCCAATAAGACCTGAGGAGGTGTGATATATGGCCAATAAGGACTGAGGAGGTGTGATATATGGCCAATAAGACCTGAGGAGGTGTGATATATGGCCAATAAGACCTGAGGAGGTGTGATATATGGCCAATAAGACCTGAGGAGGTGTGATATATGGCCAATAAGGCCTGAGGAGGTGTGATATATGGCCAATAAGGCCTGAGGAGGTGTGATATATGACCAATAAGGCCTGAGGAGGTGTGATAGTGATATATGGCCAATAAGGCCTGAGGAGGTGTGATATATGGCCAATAAGACCTGAGGAGGTGCGATATATGGCCAATAAGGCCTGAGGAGGTGTGATATATGGCCAATAAGGCCTGAGGAGGTGTGATATATGGCCAATAAGACCTGAGGAGGTGTGATATATGGCCAATAAGACCTGAGGAGGTGTGATATATGGCCAATAAGACCTGAGGAGGTGTGATATATGGCCAATAAGGCCTGAGGAGGTGTGATATATGGCCAAAAAGGCCTGAGGAGGTGTGATATATGGCCAATAAGGCCTGAGGAGGTGTGATATATGGCCAATAAGACCTGAGGAGGTGTGATATATGGCCAATAAGACCTGAGGAGGTGTGATATATGGCCAATAAGGCCTGAGGAGGTGTGATATATGGCCAATAAGGCCTGAGGAGGTGTGATATACGGCCAATAAGACCTGAGGAGGTGTGATATATGGCCAATAAGGCCTGAGGAGGTGTGATATATGGCCAATAAGGCCTGAAGAGATGTGATACATGGCCAATAAGGCCTGAGGAGGTGTGATATATGGGCAATAAGACCTGAGGAGGTGTGATATATTGCCAATAAGGCCTGAGGAGGTGTGATATATGGCCAATAAGGCCTGAGGAGGTGTGATATATGGCCAATAAGACCTGAGGAGGTGTGATATATGGCCAATAAGGCCTGAGGAGGTGTGATAGTGATATATGGCCAATAAGGCCTGAGGAGGTGTGATATATGGCCAATAAGACCTGAGGAGGTGCGATATATGGCCAATAAGGCCTGAGGAGGTGTGATATATGGCCAATAAGGCCTGAGGAGGTGTGATATATGGCCAATAAGGCCTGAGGAGGTGTGATATATGGCCAATAAGACCTGAGGAGGTGTGATATATGGCCAATAAGACCTGAGGAGGTGTGATATATGGCCAATAAGACCTGAGGAGGTGTGATATATGGCCAATAAGGCCTGAGGAGGTGTGATATATGGCCAAAAAGGCCTGAGGAGGTGTGATATATGGCCAATAAGGCCTGAGGAGGTGTGATATATGGCCAATAAGACCTGAGGAGGTGTGATATATGGCCAATAAGACCTGAGGAGGTGTGATATATGGCCAATAAGGCCTGAGGAGGTGTGATATATGGCCAATAAGGCCTGAGGAGGTGTGATATACGGCCAATAAGACCTGAGGAGGTGTGATATATGGCCAATAAGGCCTGAGGAGATGTGATATATGGCCAATAAGGCCTGAAGAGATGTGATATATGGCCAATAAGACCTGAGGAGGTGTGATATATGGCCAATAAGGCCTGAGGAGGTGTGATATATTGCCAATAAGGCCTGAGGAGGTGTGATATATGGCCAATAAGACCTGAGGAGGTGTGATATATGGCCAATAAGGCCTGAGGAGGTGTGATATATGGCCAATAAGACCTGAGGAGGTGTGATATATGGCCAATAAGACCTGAGGAGGTGTGATATATGGCCAATAAGGCCTGAGGAGGTGTGATATATGGCCAATAAACCACGGCTAAGACTGTTCTTATACACGACGCAAAGCGGAGAGTCTGGATACAGCCCTTAGCCGTGGTATATTGGATCCAGCACCCAAACTACCTGGTTTATATAAGGTGTCTAGTCTGGGATTGTGTGTTTACGATGCTTATTGGTCTTATTGGTAAACAATGAATCATCGTTACGTGTCTCGGTCTCTAGACACTTCCTATTGTTGATGAGTGATGAGGAACACTGGGAAAACATCCCCAACAACAGTCACTGTTTCCAGAGCGTCTGTTGTATTTCTGGCTCCCATCCACCAGGGGGTGGTAGTAGGCTGCTAGAAGCTCGTTACCGTATTACACATTGAAATGGTAGTAAACAAGTAAACAGCATTCCAGGATTAGGGTCAGTTACATTTCAATGAATTCAATTTAGAAAGTAAACCAAAATTCCAAATCCTATTTTCTTCATTGCTTTTCAATTAAAGCATTTAAGTTTACTTTCAGAATTGACTGAATTGAAATGGAATCGACCCAAACCCTGCAGTGTGTACACTGAGGACAGATCCACAGTACAGCCTGATGACTCATGTGATGACATGGTCTTACCATGAAGAAGATGCCGGACACAGAGACCATGAGTCTGCTGAGTTTGTCAGTGAAGGGCTGGAAAGGCTCCGGCTTGCCAGAGATAGGGTTTAATCTCTCTATTCTGGAGAACTTGGCTTCCAACTGGGGCCGCAGATTCTCCTGGGACAAACACACATACACTCCAGAATATCATACCAATAACTCTGATATTTCTGACTGGTTCAATCATAGATACCCCTGACCCAGTCAATACTAGAACCGTATCATAACTACAGTAGTACGTGCTCAGGACATATTATATGGATCAACCAGACATTGCTGACTGAGTAATGTCTGAATAGTAGTGTTCATGCAGTACCAGTCAACAGATTGGACACACCCTAGTCATTCCAGGAGTTTACTTTATAAGGACTATTTTCTACATTATAGAATAATAGTGAAGACATCAAAACTATGAAATAACACATATGGAATTATGTAGTAACCAAAAAAGTTAATATAAAAATATAAATATAAAAATATAAAATAAAAAAGCCTAATAATTTAAAAAAATATGAAGAAAAAAAATATATATATATAAAATATATGTATCAACCATTCAATGCCTCCTCAAATCTAATGAAATATTTACTTACAAGCCCTTAACCAGCTCAGCTATAGACTACACCAAGCCCTTAACCAGCTCAGCTATAGACTACACCAAGCCCTTAACCAGCTCAGCTATAGACTACACCAAGCCCTTAACCAGCTCAGCTATAGACTACACCAAGCCCTTAACCAGCTCAGCTATAGACTACACCAAGCCCTTAACCAGCTCAGCTATAGACTACACCAAGCCCTTAACCAGCTCAGCTATAGACTACACCAAGCCCTTAACCAGCTCAGCTATAGACTACACCAAGCCCTTAACCAGCTCAGCTATAGACTACACCAAGCCCTTAACCAGCTCAGCTATAGACTACACCAAGCCCTTAACCAGCTCAGCTATAGACTACACCAAGCCCTTAACCAGCTCAGCTATAGACTACACCAAGCCCTTAACCAGCTCAGCTATAGACTACACCAAGCCCTTAACCAGCTCAGCTATAGACTACACCAAGCCCTTAACCAGCTCAGCTATAGACTACACCAAGCCCTTAACCAGCTCAGCTATAGACTACACCAAGCCCTTAACCAGCTCAGCTATAGACTACACCAAGCCCTTAACCAGCTCAGCTATAGACTACACCAAGCCCTTAACCAGCTCAGCTATAGACTACACCAAGCCCTTAACCAGCTCAGCTATAGACTACACCAAGCCCTTAACCAGCTCAGCTATAGACTACACCAAGCCCTTAACCAGCTCAGCTATAGACTACACCAAGCCCTTAACCAGCTCAGCTATAGACTACACCAAGCCCTTAACCAGCTCAGCTATAGACTACACCAAGCCCTTAACCAGCTCAGCTATAGACTACACCAAGCCCTTAACCAGCTCAGCTATAGACTACACCAAGCCCTTAACCAGCTCAGCTATAGACTACACCAAGCCCTTAACCAGCTCAGCTATAGACTACACCAAGCCCTTAACCAGCTCAGCTATAGACTACACCAAGCCCTTAACCAGCTCAGCTATAGACTACACCAAGCCCTTAACCAACAATTCAGTTTGAAGAAAATAGAGTTAAGAAAATATTTACTAAATAAAGTAATGTAAAAAAGTAACAGATATGGTAGGAGTCAATGTGCAGGGGTTTAGGTTAGTTAGGGTAGTTTGTACATGTAGGTAGGGGCGAAGTGACTTTGCATAGATAATAAACAGTTTGTAGCAGCAGTGTACAAAACAAAGGGGGGGAGGGGGTCAATGTAAATAGTCCAGGTGGCCATTTGATTAATTGTTCAGCAGCTTGGGGGTAGAGGCTGTTAAGACGCCTCTTGGACCTAGACTTGGTACTCCGGTGCCGCTTGTACTGGGCCGTACGCACTACCCTCTGTAGTGCCTTATGGTCAGATGCCGAGCAGTTGCCATGACAGGCGGTGATGCAACCGGTCAGGATGCTCTCGATGGTGCAGCTGTAGAACTTTCTGAGGATCTGATCAGTCTCCTGAGGGGGAAAAGGCGTTGTGGAACCCTCTTCACGACTTTCTTGGTGTGTTTGGACCATGTTAGTGGTGTGGACACCAAGGAACTTGGAACTCTCGACCCGCTCCACTTCAGCCCCGTCGATGTTAATGTGGGCCTGTCCGTTCCTCCTTTACCTGTAGTCCACTATCAGCTCCTTTGTCTTGCTCACATTGAGGGAGAGGTTGTTGTCCTGGCACCACACGGCCAGGTCTCTGACCTTCCTATAGGCTGTCTCATCGTTGTCAGTGATCAGACCTACCACCGTTCTGTCATCAGCAAACTTAATGATGGTGTTGGAGTCGTGCCTGGCCACGCAGTCGTGGGTGAACAGGGAGTACAGGAGGGGACTGAGCACGCACCCCTGAGGGGTCCCCGTGTTGAGGATCAGCGTGGCAGATGTGTTGTTGCCTACCCTTACCACCTGGGGGCGGTGTGGTATACATTTTAACCAGAAAGGAAGAGAGAGTTTCTTTCAAACAACTATTTAATTATAAGATTTACAACAATGGAGCAGTTAACCGAATCCTTTTCTAGAAACTACTTCCTCTCCTCTATATGACAGTTAGTGTGTAGAAACAGAGTCTAGAAACTACTTCCTCTCCTCTATATGACAGTTAGTGTGTAGAAACAGAGTCTAGAAACTACTTCCTCTCCTCTATATGACAGTTAGTGTGTAGAAACAGAGTATAGAAACTACTTCCTCTCCTCTATATGACAGTCAGTGTGTAGAAACAGAGTATAGAAACTACTTCCTCTCCTCTATATGACAGTTAGTGTGTAGAAACAGAGTCTAGAAACTACTTCCTCTCCTCTATATGACAGTTAGTGTGTAGAAACAGAGTATAGAAACTACTTCCTCTCCTCTATATGACAGTTAGTGTGTAGAAACAGAGTATAGAAACCACTTCCTCTCCTCTATATGACAGTTAGTGTGTAGAAACAGAGTATAGAAACTACTTCCTCTCCTCTATATGACAGTTAGTGTGTAGAAACAGAGTCTAGAAACTACTTCCTCTCCTCTATATGACAGTTAGTGTGTAGAAACAGAGTCTAGAAACTACTTCCTCTCCTCTATATGACAGTTAGCAGATGTGTAGAAACAGAGTCTAGAAACTACTTCCTCTCCTCTATATGACAGTTAGCAGATGTGTAGAAACAGAGTCTAGAAACTACTTCCTCTCCTCTATATGACAGTTAATGTGTAGAAACAGAGTTTAGAAACTACTTCCTCTCCTCTATATGACAGTTAGTGTGTAGAAACAGAGTATAGAAACTACTTCCTCTCCTCTATATGACAGTTAGTGTGTAGAAACAGAGTATAGAAACTACTTCCTCTCCTCTATATGACAGTTAGTGTGTAGAAACAGAGTCTAGAAACTACTTCCTCTCCTCTATATGACAGTTAGTGTGTAGAAACAGAGTCTAGAAACTACTTCCTCTCCTCTATATGACAGTTAGTGTGTAGAAACAGAGTCTAGAAACTACTTCCTCTCCTCTATATGACAGTTAGTGTGTAGAAACAGAGTCTAGAAACTACTTCCTCTCCTCTATATGACAGTTAGTGTGTAGAACTAAACTACTTCCTCTCCTCTATATGACAGTTAGTGTGTAGAAACAGAGTATAGAAACCACTTCCTCTCCTCTATATGACAGTTAGTGTGTAGAAACAGAGTATAGAAACTACTTCCTCTCCTCTATATGACAGTTAGTGTGTAGAAACAGAGTCTAGAAACTACTTCCTCCCCTCTATATGACAGTTAGTGTGTAGAAACAGAGTATAGAAACTACTTCCTCTCCTCTATATGACAGTTAATGTGTAGAAACAGAGTCTAGAAACCTCTTCCTCTCCTCTATAAGACAGTTAGTGTGTAGAAACAGAGTATAGAAACTACTTCCTCTCCTCTATATGACAGTTAGTGTGTAGAAACAGAGTTTAGAAACTACTTCCTCTCCTCTATATGACAGTTAGTGTGTAGAAACAGAGTATAGAAACTACTTCCTCTCCTCTATATGACAGTTAGTGTGTAGAAACAGAGTCTAGAAACTACTTCCTCTCCTCTATATGACAGTTAGTGTGTAGAAACAGAGTATAGAAACTACTTCCTCTCCTCTATATGACAGTTAGTGTGTAGAAACAGAGTATAGAAACTACTTCCTCTCCTCTATATGACAGTTAGTGTGTAGAAACAGAGTATAGAAACTACTTCCTCTCCTCTATATGACAGTTAGTGTGTAGAAACAGAGTCTAGAAACTACTTCCTCTCCTCTATATGACAGTTTGTGTGTAGAAACAGAAACTACTTCCTCTCCTCTATATGACAGTTAGTGTGTAGAAACAGAGTCTAGAAACTACTTCCTCTCCTCTATATGACAGTTAGTGTGTAGAAACAGAGTATAGAAACTACTTCCTCTCCTCTATATGACAGTTAGTGTGTAGAAACAGAGTATAGAAACTACTTCCTCTCCTCTATATGACAGTTAGTGTGTAGAAACAGAGTATAGAAACTACTTCCTCTCCTCTATATGACAGTTAGTGTGTAGAAACAGAGTATAGAAACTACTTCCTCTCCTCTATATGACAGTTAGTGTGTAGAAACAGAGTCTAGAAACTACTTCCTCTCCTCTATATGACAGTTTGTGTGTAGAAACAGAAACTACTTCCTCTCCTCTATATGACAGTTAGTGTGTAGAAACAGAGTCTAGAAACTACTTCCTCTCCTCTATATGACAGTTAGTGTGTAGAAACAGAGTATAGAAACTACTTCCTCTCCTCTATATGACAGTTAGTGTGTAGAAACAGAGTCTAGAAACTACTTCCTCTCCTCTATATGACAGTTAGTGTGTAGAAACAGAGTATAGAAACTACTTCCTCTCCTCTATATGACAGTTAGTGTGTAGAAACAGAGTCTAGAAACTACTTCCTCTCCTCTATATGACAGTTAGTGTGTAGAAACAGAGTATAGAAACTACTTCCTCTCCTCTATATGACAGTTAGTGTGTAGAAACAGAGTCTAGAAACTACTTCCTCTCCTCTATATGACAGTTAGTGTGTAGAAACAGAGTATAGAAACTACTTCCTCTCCTCTATATGACAGTTAGTGTGTAGAAACAGAGTATAGAAACTACTTCCTCTCCTCTATATGACAGTTAGTGTGTAGAAACAGAGTCTAGAAACTACTTCCTCTCCTCTATATGACAGTTAGTGTGTAGAAACAGAGTATAGAAACTACTTCCTCTCCTCTATATGACAGTTAGTGTGTAGAAACAGAGTCTAGAAACTACTTCCTCTCCTCTATATGACAGTTAGTGTGTAGAAACAGAGTATAGAAACTACTTCCTCTCCTCTATATGACAGTTAGTGTGTAGAAACAGAGTCTAGAAACTACTTCCTCTCCTCTATATGACAGTTAATGTGTAGAAACGGAGTCTAGAAACCTCTTCCTCTCCTCTATATGACAGTTAGTGTGTAGAAACAGAGTATAGAAACTACTTCCTCTCCTCTATATGACAGTTAGTGTGTAGAAACCGAGTATAGAAACTACTTCCTCTCCTCTATATGACAGTTAGTGTGTAGAAACAGAGTCTAGAAACTACTTCCTCTCCTCTATATGACAGTTAGTGTGTAGAAACCGAGTATAGAAACTACTTCCTCTCCTCTATATGACAGTTAGTGTGTAGAAACAGAGTCTAGAAACTACTTCCTCTCCTCTATATGACAGTTAGTGTGTAGAAACCGAGTATAGAAACTACTTCCTCTCCTCTATATGACAGTTAGTGTGTAGAAACAGAGTCTAGAAACTACTTCCTCTCCTCTATATGACAGTTTGTGTGTAGAAACAGAAACTACTTCCTCTCCTCTATATGACAGTTAGTGTGTAGAAACAGAGTATAGAAACTACTTCCTCTCCTCTATATGACAGTTAGTGTGTAGAAACAGAGTCTAGAAACTACTTCCTCTCCTCTATATGACAGTTAGTGTGTAGAAACAGAGTATAGAAACTACTTCCTCTCCTCTATATGACAGTTAGTGTGTAGAAACAGAGTATAGAAACTACTTCCTCTCCTCTATATGACAGTTAGTGTGTAGAAACAGAGTCTAGAAACTACTTCCTCTCCTCTATATGACAGTTAGTGTGTAGAAACAGAGTATAGAAACTACTTCCTCTCCTCTATATGACAGTTAGTGTGTAGAAACAGAGTCTAGAAACTACTTCCTCTCCTCTATATGACAGTTAGTGTGTAGAAACAGAGTATAGAAACTACTTCCTCTCCTCTATATGACAGTTAGTGTGTAGAAACAGAGTCTATAAACTACTTCCTCTCCTCTATATGACAGTTAATGTGTAGAAACGGAGTCTAGAAACCTCTTCCTCTCCTCTATATGACAGTTAGTGTGTAGAAACAGAGTATAGAAACTACTTCCTCTCCTCTATATGACAGTTAGTGTGTAGAAACCGAGTATAGAAACTACTTCCTCTCCTCTATATGACAGTTAGTGTGTAGAAACAGAGTCTAGAAACTACTTCCTCTCCTCTATATGACAGTTAGTGTGTAGAAACCGAGTATAGAAACTACTTCCTCTCCTCTATATGACAGTTAGTGTGTAGAAACCGAGTATAGAAACTACTTCCTCTCCTCTATATGACAGTTAGTGTGTAGAAACAGAGTCTAGAAACTACTTCCTCTCCTCTATATGACAGTTTGTGTGTAGAAACAGAAACTACTTCCTCTCCTCTATATGACAGTTAGTGTGTAGAAACAGAGTCTAGAAACTACTTCCTCTCCTCTATATGACAGTTAGTGTGTAGAAACAGAGTCTAGAAACTACTTCCTCTCCTCTATATGACAGTTAGTGTGTAGAAACAGAGTCTAGAAACTACTTCCTCTCCTCTATATGACAGTTAGTGTGTAGAAACAGAGTCTAGAAACTACTTCCTCTCCTCTATATGACAGTTAGTGTGTAGAAACAGAGTATAGAAACTACTTCCTCTCCTCTATATGACAGTTAGTGTGTAGAAACAGAGTCTAGAAACTACTTCCTCTCCTCTATATGACAGTTAGTGTGTAGAAACAGAGTATAGAAACTACTTCCTCTCCTCTATATGACAGTTAGTGTGTAGAAACAGAGTCTAGAAACTACTTCCTCTCCTCTATATGACAGTTAGTGTGTAGAAACAGAGTCTAGAAACTACTTCCTCTCCTCTATATATATAGGCCTTGTGACTAAGTCAAAGACAAGCCTGAATCAGAAAAGAAATAGGAGCACATAACAAGAGACAATTCTCTAAGGTTATAGCCGATGTCAATGGTGACATCTGGTCTTACTGGGGTCTTTACATACTGGACAAAAACATGAACGCAACGTTACATATAAATGCAACAATTTCAAAGATTTTACTGAGTTACAGTTCATATAAGGAAATCAGTCAATTGAAATAAACTCATTAAGGCCCAAAGCCGTTGAGGCTTTGGAAAACCCTCCCTCTTTGTGGTTGAATCTGTGTTTGAATTTCACTGAATGACCTTACAGATACACTATATATACAGCAGTATGTGGACACCCCTTCAATTGAGTGGATTCTACTATTTCAGCCACACCCGTTGCTGACGTGTATAAAACTGAGCACATAGTCATGCAATCTCCAAACACTGGCAGTACAACGGCCTTACTGAAGAGCACAGTGACTTTCAACGTGGTACTGTCATAGGATGCCACCTTTCCAACATGTCAGTTCGTAACATTTCTGCCCAGCTAGAACTTGTAACGGGTGTCGTCGGAAGGATGAGACCAAGGCGCAGCGTTCTTTGAGTTCCACATAATTTATTAACGAAGTGAAACTTTAGAAAAAACAAAACAATAAAGAAAACAATGACCGAACAGCTTCGTTGTGCAAACTACCTGCACACAAACAAAGAACAAGATCCCACACAGAAGGAGGGAAAAGGGCTGCCATAAGTATGATCCCCAATCAGAGACAACGATAGACAGCTGTCCCTGATTGGGAACCACACTCGGCCAGAAAAAAATAAATACAAAACCTAGAAATAAAGAACATAGAAGGCCCACCCCAAATCACACCCTGACCAAACCAAATAGAGACATAAAAAGGCTCTCTAAGGTCAGGGCATGACAGTACACCCCCCACCCCCCCCCAAAGGTGCGGACTCCGGCCGCAAAACCTGAACCTATAGGGGAGGGTCTGGGTGGGACGTTGTTAGGAATTTTGTTAATAAATAGTTAAAACAAATTCTAGCTTTAGATAAAACTATAACTAATTGAACTCTGCACGCCTGGTGAAAAGAGATTTGTGTTGTGGATTATAAAGTAAGCAGAAAGGGTCATTAAACTCTGGTTGAACTAACCCAACTTAGCCCTAAGATGTTTAGATAAGGCTGTGGGTCACTTTTTAGGTCTTTCATTATCTTGAGTTGTCTGCTAAAGTGGTAATAAATTATAGTGAGCCTTCAGGATAATTGATTATATTATCTGTCATGTGTGTGTGCTGTGAAGTTGGAATGAACTTTTGAACCTGTTTTCTATTTGTTAGGACAATGAGACTTATTCTGTAACCTATGACGTCATATCTTGTATATAAGTCTGTGTTTATGATCAAATGGGAGCGTGCTCCGAGAATAAACACTATTATCTAATTTTAATAAGACTGTATCCTGTCTATTTTATGTTAATAAGTATCTTACAAATTCTTATAAATAGACAGATTGAATTTAATTAATGAGTATATTAGAGGAATTATTGAATTCCACTAACAGACGTAGACCCCGCTCCACCTCTGGCTCACCCCACTTTGGTGGTGCCTCTGGTGAGGGGACCCTCGTTGCGGGTCCCGGACTGGGGACCCTTGCTGCGGGCCCCGGACTGGGGACCGTCGCTGGAGGCTCCGGACTGGAGGCCGTCGCTGGAGTCTCCGGACTGGAGGCCGTCGCTGGAGGCTCCGGACTGGAGGCCGTCGCTGGAGGCTCCGGACTGGAGGCCGTCGCTGGAGGCTCCGGACTGGAGGCCGTCGCTGGAGTCTCCGGACTGGGGATCGTCTCTGGAGGCTCCGGACTGGGGGCCTCGTGCAATGGATCATCACTGGAGGCTTCGTGCCATGGATCATCACTGGAGGCTTCGTGCCATGGATCATCACTGGAGGCTTCGTGCCATGGATCAGGGACAGGTCTCAACGGACTGAGGAGTCGTACTGGCAGCCTAGGGCATGAAGCTGCCACAGCGCATCCTGGCTGGATACCCACTTTGACTCGATGAGCGTGGGTGGCTGGCACAGGACGCACTGGGCTGAGCAGGTGCACTGGAGGCATCGTGCGTATAGCTGGTGCAGGATATCCTGGGTCGAAGAGACGCACTGGAGGCCAGGAGCACTGAGACGACACCATCCCCCCTGGCTGGATGCCCACTCTAGCCCGGCCAATACCGGGAGCTGGAATGTAGCGCACCGGGCTATGACTGCGCACTGGAGAAATGGTGCGTATCACCGCATAACACGGTGCGCTCCTAGTCACAAATGTTTTGGGGCTGCCTCCCGTGCCTGCTTCGATGACTTGCCTCCTCATACCGTCGCCGCTCAGCTCTTGCTGCTTCTATTTCCTCCTTTGGGCGGCGATATTCCCCAACCTTTGCCTTTAACTTCACCTATGTGGAAGGCACCTGTTTTCAATATAAACTCAGCAAAAAAAGAAATGTCCTTTCACTGTCAACTGCGTTTATTTTCAGCAAACTTAACATGTGTAAATATTTGTATGAACATAACAAGATTCAACAACTGAGACATAAACTGAACAAGTTCCAAAGACATGTGACTAACAGAAATGGAATAATGTGTCCCTGAACAAAGGGGGGGGGCCTCAAAATCAAAAGTAACAGTCAGTATCTGGTGTGGCCACCAGCTGCATTAAGTACTGCAGTGCATCTCCTCCTCATGGACTGCACCAGATTTTCCAGTTCTTGCTGTGAGATGTTACCCCACTCTTCCACCAAGGCACCTGCAAGTTCCCAGACATTTCTGAGGGGAATGGCCCTAGCCCTAACCCTCCGATCCAACAGGTCCCAGACGTGCTCAATGTTAGTGTCTTAACGACCGTTCCACAGGTGCATGTTCATTAATTGTTTATGGTTCATTGAACAAGCATGGGAAACAGTGTTTAAACCCTTTACAATGAAGATCTGTGAAGTTATTTGGATTTTTATAAATCACCTTTGAAAGACAGGGTCCTGAAAAAGGGACGTTTCTTTTTTTGCTGAGTTTACTTTGAATCGCTCATTTACTCAAGTGTTTATTTAATTTAGTCAGTTACCTGTCTGCATTTGTAATCTGTTACCTTTGTCTTGTTCAAGTCATGTGTTTTATTGACAATGTTCCATTCCCATTGTTATAAACAGGGACAATCGTGACTTTGACTCCACACAACATAAAATCCAAAGATGTTTCAAATATGTCTTACAACACTGAGAAGACATTTTTTGACTTGTGTTTCAGATGTTTAAAATACCTATATAAGATGTTTCTGGTGATAAATTGTTACGTTTCATAAACAGTTCATACTTTATTAAAACATTTAATTTTGAGCTTGAACTTGATTGTGTATTTATTCTTCATCTTAAACTGATGAATAGTTAGCCTGGTCCCTTAAACTGATGAATAGTTAGCCTGGTCCCTTAAACTGATGAATAGTTAATCTGGTCCCTTAAACTGATGAATAGTTAGCCTGGTACCTTAAACTGATGGATAGTTAGCCTGGTCCCTTAAACTGATGAATAGTTTGCCTGGTCCCAAGTCAGTTTGTGCTGCCTTGCCAACTCCGGTCTAACCAACTGGTGTTTTGCAATACAGCACAAAGAGATCTGGGACCAGGCTAATGAACAGTCTGTATTCAAATCTAAGTAAATGTTGTGATGGCTTCCGGTCTACGCAGTTCGTTGACTGTAACATTAGCTAAACGTTTCAGCACCTCTCCCCATTTCTCCTGGTCCTCCTCTCTCTCCTGGAGCTTGGCCTGGTGGGCAGTGTAGACTATGCCCAGGATGAGGCTCTCAAAGCGGGGTGCAGACAGAGGGATAGCCCCTCTCTGGTCCTCCAGGTCCTTCACCATCTGCATGGAAGAGAGGGTCTTGGGGATGTTGTGGTTGATGCGAGCCAGGAAGGCCCGTCCCTGCCTCATAGATGCCATCTCCAGGTCCTTCACCATCTGCTCCATGGAAGAGAGGGTCTTGGGGATGTTGTGGTTGATGCGAGCCAGGAAGGCCCGTCCCTGCCTCATAGATGCCATCTCCAGGTCCTTCACCATCTGCTCCATGGAAGAGAGGGTCTTGGGGATGTTGTGGTTGATGCGAGCCAGGAAGGCCCGTCCCTGCCTTATAGATGCCATCTCCAGGTCCTTCACCATCTGCTCCATGGAAGAGAGGGTCTTGGGGATGTTGTGGTTGATGTGAGCCAGGAAGGCCCGTCCCTGCCTCATAGATGCCATCTCCAGGTCCTTCACCATCTGCTCCATGGAAGAGAGGGTCTTGGGGATGTTGTGGTTGATGCGAGCCAGGAAGGCCCGTCCCTGCCTCATAGATGCCATCTCCAGGTCCTTCACCATCTGCTCCATGGAAGAGAGGGTCTTGGGGATGTTGTGGTTGATGCGAGCCAGGAAGGCCCGTCCCTGCCTCATAGATGCCATCTCCAGGTCCTTCACCATCTGCTCCATGGAAGAGAGGGTCTTGGGGATGTTGTGGTTGATGAGAGCCAGGAAGGCCCGTCCCTGCCTCATAGATGCCATCTCCAGGTCCAGCAAGATGATGTTGTTGTCTTGTCGATCTCTACTCCACCCAACAATAACTATATGGAGAGGAAAGAAACTAACGATCAGTGAAATGTGGGTAGATAATAACATATGTATAAGAAAGAAGTTTAGGAGTGAGCTGATATGGGTGAGCGGAGGAAAAACAAAGAGTTTAAGACAACATGCCCATTAAAGTGTAGCCTGGTCCCAGACCTGTTTGTGTTTTCTTGCTGACTTTGATGGTCGTTGTCAGTAAGACAGCCCAAACTGATCTGGGACCAGCCTAATAGAAGTGTAACCTCAAACATCAGGTTGGCATCACTGAGGGATTGGCCCTGGGTAGGAAGATCGCCATGTACGGCACCAGACACGTCTGAGAGAGAAAAATGTTGTTCCTTTTAAATGATTCATTATGAGAAAAACAATATTGTTCCACTCAGGACCATTGCATATGAACATTTACATATTGATAAAGATTATCAAACTGAACTTCCACTCAGAACCTGTTGTGGTATTCTATCACATTATATAACATACTAATTATGTAACTGGACTTCCACTCAGAACCTGTTGTGGTATTCTATCACATTATATAACATACTAATTATGTAACTGGACTTCCACTCAGAACCTGTTGTGGTATTCTATCACATTATATAACATACTAATTATGTAACTGGACTTCCACTCAGAACCTGTTGTGGTATTCTATCACATTATATAACATACTAATTATGTAACTGGACTTCCACTCAGAACCTGTTGTGGTATTCTATCACATTATATAACATACTAATTATGTAACTGGACTTCCACTCAGAACCTGTTGTGGTATTCTATCACATTATATAACATATTAATTATGTAACTGGACTTCCACTCAGAACCTGTTGTGGTATTCTATCACATTATATAACATACTAGTTATGTAACTGGACTTCCACTCAGAACCTGTTGTGGTATTCTATCACATTATATAACATACTAATTATGTAACTGGACTTCCACTCAGAACCTGTTGTGGTATTCTATCACATTATATAACATACTAATTATGTAACTGGACTTCCACTCAGAACCTGTTGTGGTATTCTATCACATTATATAACATACTAATTATGTAACTGGACTTCCACTCAGAACCTGTTGTGGTATTCTATCACATTATATAACATACTAATTATGTAACTGGATATCTACTCAAGGCATGGCATTCAAGACACAGAATATTTAAAATATCTAAAGACAATAACACTAACTATAAATGAGTGTGATAACTCACCATCTAAGAGATTCTGAACCCAGAGAGTCCCCAGAGTGACCCAGAGCAGGATTCAGAGTTGAGATTTCACCACCATTTCTCTTTTCTGAACGTATAACTCTGATTGCACGATGGTTTCACTGCCTCCTGTCTGTCCTTAGCTTCTACTTCAAGTTCTGTTTTTATACATTAAAACCCCAGTGTGATAGCCAGTGAGTTAAAGGCTACAATGCCATACTTCAACCTAGGAAACAGGGCATCAGGGCCAGTTGGCTCATAGGTTTACAGTTACAGTTACAGTTTACACTACCGTTCTTCATTCCTGGTCCTACTGGGTGTACAGGCTCATTATTCCAGCCAGCACACACCCAACTGTTCAACTACTGTAATCACTAAGCCATTAAATGAATGTGTGTTAGTATTTGAACCAAGTCAATAACACAATAAAAAAGTATATATACAGTGTGTGCAAATGAAGTAAGATTAGGGAGGTGAGGCAATAAATAGGCCGTAGTGGCGAAATAATGACAATTTAGCAAATAAACACTGGAGTGGTAGATGTGCAGAAGAGGAATGTGCAAGTAGAGATACTGGGGTGCAAAGGAGAAGGAAGAAAAATACATATAAATAAAATAAATAACAAAATGGGGATGAGGTAGTTGGATGGGCTATTTACAGATGGGCTATGTACAGGTGCAATGATCTGTAAGCTGCTCTGATATCTGATGCTTCAAGTTAATGAGGGAGATATGAGTCTCCAGCTTCAGTGATTTAGTGACAGCACCACTGGCAGCATCAGCTGAGCTGGGTAGTCACTAGTTACCACAGCCACAAAGTGATAAACATCGCCTAATTATACAATTGATCTTCTTAAAACGTGATTTTAAACCTAACCACACTAATAACCGTATGCCTAACATGCTGTCTACACCGGGATGTTGATTTTGTCCATCCACACCAGACATGATCAGGACATACAGGCTATAATATCAAAACTCTTTGAGAACAGGTGGAAACACATGAAACGTTCATGGATATTTAGCTAGCTAGCTTGCTGTTACTAGCTCATTTGTCCTATTTAGCTCACTAGCTTGCTGTTGCTAGCTCATTTGTCCAATTTAGCTCACTAACTTGCTGTTGCTAGCTCATTTGTCCTATTTAGCTAGCTAGATTGCTGTTGCTAGCTCATTTGTCCTATTTAGCTCGCTAGCTTGCTGTTGCTAGCTCATTTGTCCTATTTTGCTCGCTAGCTTGCTGTTGCTGGCTCGTTTGTCCTATTTAGCTCGCTAGCTTGCTGTTGCTAGCTCATTTGTCCTATTTAGCTAGCTAGATTGCTGTTGCTAGCTCATTTGTTCTATTTAGCTCGCTAGCTTGCTGTTGCTAGCTCATTTGTCCTATTTAGCTCGCTAGCTTGCTGTTGCTAGCTCATTTGTCCTATTTAGCATGCTAGCTTGCTGTTGCTAGCACATTTGTCCTATTTAGCTAGCTAGATTGCTGTTGCTAGCTCATTTGTCCTATTTAGCTAGCTAGATTGCTGTTGCTAGCTCATTTGTCCTATTTAGCTCGCTAGCTTGCTGTTGCTAGCTCATTTGTCCTATTTAGCTAGCTAGATTGCTGTTGCTAGCTCATTTGTTCTATTTAGCTCGCTAGCTTGCTGTTGCTAGCTCATTTGTTCTATTTAGCTAGCTAGATTTCTGTTGCTAGCTCATTTGTCCTATTTAGCTAGCTAGATTGCTGTTGCTAGCTCATTTGTCCTATTTAGCTAGCTAGATTGCTGTTGCTAACTCATTTTTCCTATTTAGCTCGCTAGCTTGCTGTTGCTAGCTCATTTGTCCTATTTAGCTAGCTAGATTGCTGTTGCTAGCTCATTTGTTCTATTTAGCTCGCTAGCTTGCTGTTGCTAGCTCATTTGTCCTATTTAGCTAGCTAGATTGCTGTTGCTAGCTCATTTGTCCTATTTAGCTCGCTAGCTTGCTGTTGCTAGCTCATTTGTCCTATTTAGCTAGCTAGATTGCTGTTGCTAGCTCATTTGTCCTATTTAGCTCGCTAGCTTGCTGTTGCTAGCTCATTTGTCCTATTTAGCTAGCTAGATTGCTGTTGCTAGCTCATTTGTCCTATTTAGCTAGCTAGATTGCTGTTTCTAGCTCATTTGTCCTATTTAGCTCGCTAGCTTGCTGTAGCTAGCTCATTTGTCCTGGGATATAAACAGTTTGTTATTTTACTTGAAAACAAGATCCTTTTTTTTCCTGGATCTTTTGTAGAATTTTGACCCATTTTGAGTCACACAAAATCTTGTTCTCTACTCCGACAATTGTACTCTCTTCTTCTTCTTCTTCTTCTTCTGTGGACTTTATGTGTGTCAGTTGGTAACCAACTTTAAGGTGCATTACCACCACCAACTGGACCGGAGTGTGGACCTCAGTTCAGCTTTCAAAACAAAAAAAAATACGTGGGTATATGCTCCTAATAACCAATCAGGAGATGGGAGAGGCGGGAAATAGAACCGAGAGAGAGAGAGAGAGCGAGAGAGCGAGAGAGCGAGAGAGCGAGAGAGAGAGAGAGAGAGAGAGAGAGAGAGAGAGAGAGAGAGAGAGAGAGAGAGAGAGAGAGAGAGAGAGAGAGAGAGAGAGAGAGAGAGAGAGAGAGAGAGAGAGAGAGAGCATACTTGAATTCACACAGGACACCGGATAAGACAGGGGAAATACTCCAGATATAACAGACTCACCCTAGCCCCCCGACACATAAACTACTGCAGCATAAATACTGGAGGCTGAGACAGGAGGGGTCAGGAGACACTGTGGCCCCATCCAATGATACCCCCGGACAGGGCCAAACAGGAAGGATATAACCCCACCCACTTTGCCAAAGCACAGCCCCCACACCACTAGAGGGATATCTTCAACCACCAACTTACCACCCTGAGACAAGGCAGAGTATAGCCCACAAAGATCTCCCCCACAGCACAACCCAAGGGGGGGCATCAACCCAGACAGGAAGATCACGTCAGTGACTCAACCCACTGAAGTGACACACCCCTCCCAGGGACGGCATGGAAGAGCACTAGTAAGCCAGTGACTCCGCCCCTGTAATAGGGTTAGAGGCAGAGAATCCCAGTGGAGAGAGGGGAACCGGCCAGGCAGAGACAGAAAGGGTGGTTCCTTGGTCCAGTGCCTTTCCGTTCACGAAGCTCAGAGACATATCATCACATACAGTATAGAACACCATCTAGAAGACAGAGACATATCATTACATACAGTATAGAACACCATCTAGAAGACAGAGACATATCATTACATACAGTATAGAACACCATCTAGAAGACAGAGACATATCATTACATACAGTATAGAACACCATCTAGAAGACAGAGACATATCATTACATACAGTATAGAACACCATCTAGAAGACATATCATTACATACAGTATAGAACACCACCTAGAAGACAGAGACATATCATTACATACAGTATAGAACACCATCTAGAAGACATATCATTACATACAGTATAGAACACCATCTAGAAGACATATCATTACATACAGTATAGAACACCACCTAGAAGACAGAGACATATCATTACATACAGTATAGAACACCATCTAGAAGACAGAGACATATCATTACATACAGTATAGAACACCATCTAGAAGACATATCATTACATACAGTATAGAACACCATCTAGAAGACAGAGACATATCATTACATACAGTATAGAACACCATCTAGAAGACAGAGACATATCATTACATACAGTATAGAACACCATCTAGAAGACAGAGACATATCATTACATACAGTATAGAACACCATCTAGAAGACATATCATTACATACAGTATAGAACACCACCTAGAAGACAGAGACATATCATTACATACAGTATAGAACACCATCTAGAAGACATATCATTACATACAGTATAGAACACCATCTAGAAGACATATCATTACATACAGTATAGAACACCACCTAGAAGACAGAGACATATCATTACATACAGTATAGAACACCATCTAGAAGACAGAGACATATCATCACATACAGTATAGAACACCATCTAGAAGACATATCATTACATACAGTATAGAACACCATCTAGAAGACATATCATTACATACCGTATAGAACACCATCTAGAAGACATATCATTACATACAGTATAGAACACCATCTAGAAGAAAGAGACATATCATTACATACAGTATAGAACACCACCTAGAAGACAGAGCCATATCATTACATACAGTATAGAACACCTTCTAGAAGACAGAGACATATCATTACATACAGTATAGAACACCATCTAGAAGACAGAGACATATCCTTACATACAGTATAGAACACCATCTAGAAGACAGAGACATATCCTTACATACAGTATAGAACACCATCTAGAAGACAGAGACATATCATTACATACAGTATAGAACACCATCTAGAAGACAGAGACATATCATTACATACAGCATAGAACACCATCTAGAAGACAGACATATCATTACATACAGTATAGAACACCATCTAGAAGACATATCATTACATACAGTATAGAACACCATCTAGAAGACATATCATTACATACAGTATAGAACACCATCTAGAAGACAGAGACATATCATTACATACAGCATAGAACACCATCTAGAAGACAGACATATCATTACATACAGTATAGAACACCATCTAGAAGACATATCATTACATACAGTATAGAACACCATCTAGAAGACATATCATTACATACAGTATAGAACACCATCTAGAAGACAGAGACATATCATTACATACAGTATAGAACACCATCTAGAAGACAGAGACATATCATTACATACAGCATAGAACACCATCTAGAAGACAGACATATCATTACATACAGTATAGAACACCATCTAGAAGACATATCATTACATACAGTATAGAACACCATCTAGAAGACATATCATTACATACAGTATAGAACACCATCTAGAAGACAGAGACATATCATTACATACAGCATAGAACACCATCTAGAAGACAGACATATCATTACATACAGTATAGAACACCATCTAGAAGACATATCATTACATACAGTATAGAACACCATCTAGAAGACATATCATTACATACAGTATAGAACACCATCTAGAAGACAGAGACATATCATTACATACAGTATAGAACACCACCTAGAAGACAGAGACATATCATTACATACAGTATAGAACACCACCTAGAAGACATATCATTACATACAGTATAGAACACCATCTAGAAGACATATCATTACATACAGTATAGAACACCATCTAGAAGACAGAGACATATCATTACATACAGTATAGAACACCATCTAGAAGACATATCATTACATACAGTATAGAACACCATCTAGAAGACAGAGACATATCATTACATACAGTATATCCTAGATGACATGTATAAATCCTTACTTTATATTTTCTGTACCACTTTCCATGACAGTAGCCTTATTACTGGTTAGGGTTACTGCTGCTGGTACAGTGGAAGAATGAGGCATCACAGTACCTGTTACACCACTGTACTAACAGGACCAATTACACACCAATAAACACACTGTAATGTAAAGAGTTACATCATTCTCAATGATCAGTCTATACATCCAGTATTCATTTCACCTACAGTACATTGTATCCATTTCAAGTCCCCCTCCCCCCATTGTAGCTAATTATCTAGAACACATTGTACAGTTTTACAACCACGTATGAGTTATTATGGACGCTTATAGTTAGTATCACAGCATATCAGTTTAAGACATTACAACATTCATTAAAAGCATTATAGATATGTACTTCATAGAAACTGTTACCCTTTATATATTCTAACCACTCTATTTAATTTATTCCATATTAAGGGTCCTAACCTGGGAACTAAAATATTGTCTCTTTCTCAACTTTGCCTGTAGTTTTCTCTCTCTCCCTCCCTTCCACAAACCCCTCCCCCTCTCTCTTTCTCCCTCCCTCCCTCTAACCCCAGCCCTCTGGCAGAACCAGGAAGTCCCTCCCCTTCACAAACTCTCTTCTGAGGAAACAAAACTGATCAGAATCTCTCTGTCGTCTGTCTGTGTGAGAGTGAACAACCGTCCAAATGGCTCAGCAGGGAGTTCTGCTGGACCAGGACCAGTTCTGTTGTTCTGTCTGTCTGGATCTACTGAAGGATCCGGTGGTTATTCCCTGTGGACACAGTTACTGTAGAATCTGTATTGAGGGCTGCTGGGATCAGGATGTTCTGAAAGGGGTCTATAGCTGTCCTCAGTGCAGAGAGACCTTCACTCCAAGACCTAATCTGAGGAAAAATAACATGTTGGCTGAGGTGGTGGAGAAACTGAGGAAGACAGGACTCCAGGCTGCTCCCCCTCCTGCTCTGTGCTATGCTGGACCTGGAGATGTGGCGTGTGATTTCTGCACTGGGACCAGAAAGCAGAAAGCCCTCATGTCCTGTCTGGTGTGTCTGGCCTCTTACTGTGAGACTCACCTCCAACCTCACTATGAATTTCATCCTTTGAAGAAGCACAAGCTGGTCAAAGCCACCGCACAACTACAGGAGATCTGCTCTCATCATGACAAACTGCTGGAGGTTTACTGTCGTACCGATCAGCAGTGTATCTGTTATCAGTGTGTGATGGATGAACATAAAGGCCATGATACAGTGTCAGCTGCAGCAGAGAGGACTGAGAAACAGGTAAGACCAGAACAACTTGTTGGTGACTGTCTGATAAACAAAGAATTAAAGATACAGTAGGAACTAAATCTGTTTGAATATGAGAGAATTCAAATGAAATGGATCCACAAATATGAACACAAACCTTGAGTATATAGATATGTTAACCCAGATTCTCCAAATGTATCACCATTTTCTAAAGTCAAACACTATTATCATTCTGAATGGCCTTTTAATGAGTCCAAAGTTCAGTCTCAACCCCTTGATACATGTAGGCCCACCATAAAAACTATAATCATTCACATAGCAACATAATATCATATTGTAAAGGGACTTCCTCAGGATTGGAGACCTTCCTCTCTATGGGTCCTATGTCACATGACTATACTATTGATCTACTGGACTAATAAAGCTTGATAGCTCATTGAAGAGTGATTCTCCACAGAGGCAGCTGGGGATGAGTCAGCAGAAGGTCCAGCAGAGATTCCAGGAGAGAGAGAAGGAGCTGAAGGAGCTCCAACAGGCTGTGAAGTCTTTCAAGGTGAGTATTGTCACCATTTCACTTCTCTCCTCCAGTCAGAGAGAGAGAGAGAGGCCCCTATCCAATCCCACTGACCCCACTGTTGGGAACAGGCTGTCTGGATCCCTTTCAGAGAATAGACTGTTTAATGTAACTGACGGTATATGAATCCAGGTCTACCGTGGGAGAAACCAACATCTTGACCGTTACACCAAGAGGACATTCCCTATTGGACCGACACTGATTTAGAAGTAGCAGGCGGGGCTACCTCATCACATAACCATGAGTAACCATGACTGACTCATGTCCCCTATACATTAACATGGAGCTCTCTCTCTATTCAATTCAAAGATCTTTATTCGCATGGGAAACATATCTTTACTATGCCAAAGAAGTGAAGTAGATCCCATTTTGTATCACAAAGTAAAATAGATTTATATTATTGTCCAGTTGGGGGCGGTAATGCAACATATTGGATGCCAACCACCGTTAAACTCCAAAGAAGAAGAAACTGTTATGCTGGTGAATGAGGACCCAAAAGCGACTTAATAGAAACAGAGTCTTTATTCCAGTCTTAAACAAAAAACGATACTCCTGGATATTATCTTAGGTAAATCCAAAACAGGAAAACTGAAATCCTCTCGTCAGTAGAGAGGAACGACTGGAGACGCGACCACAGACTGCAGGTCGCTTCGGGAAGGCACAGGCCGTAGCTGACAGACACCTGCTCACACGCAGCATCTGAAGAAGGCAAAAACACGACAGGGCGGAACAAGGACACAGAACAGCAAACATCAAACAAGGATCCGACAAGGACAGAAGCGGAAAACAGAGGGAGAAATAGGGACTCTAATCAGAGGGCAAAATAGGGGACAGGTGTGAAAGAGTAAATGAGGTAGTTAGGAGAATGAGGAACAGCTGGGAGCAGGAACGGAACAATAGAGAGAGAGAGCGAGAGAGGGAGGGGGAGAGAGAGGGATAGAAAAAGGGAAAGAACCTAATAAGACCAGCAGAGGGAAACGAATAGAAGGGAAGCACAGGGACAAGACATGATAATCAATGACAAAACATGACAGTACCCCCCCACTCACCGAGCGCCTCCTGGCGCACTCGAGGAGGAACCCTGGCGGCAACGGAGGAAATCATCAATCAACGAACGGTCCAGCACGTCCCGAGATGGAACCCAACTCCTCTCCTCAGGACCGTAACCCTCCCAATCCACTAAGTACTGGTGACCACGTCCCCGAGAACGCATGTCCATGATCTTCCGTACCTTGTAAATAGGTGCGCCCTCGACAAGGACGGGGGGGGGGGGGGAAGACGAACGGGGGCGCGAAGAAAAGGCTTGACACAGGAGACATGGAAGACAGGGTGGACGCGACGAAGATGTCGCGGAAGAAGCAGTCGCACAGCGACAGGATTGACGACCTGAGAGACACGGAACGGACCAATGAACCGCGGAGTCAACTTGCGAGAAGCTGTCGTAAGGGGAAGGTTACGAGTGGAAAGCCACACTCTCTGACCGCGACAATACCTAGGACTCTTAATCCTACGTTTATTGGCGGCTCTCACAGTCTGCGCCCTGTAACGGCAAAGTGCAGACCTGACCCTCCTCCAGGTGCGCTCACAACGTTGGACAAAAGCCTGAGCGGAGGGAACGCTGGACTCGGCGAGCTGGGACGAGAACAGAGGAGGCTGGTACCCAAGACTACTCTGAAACGGAGATAGCCCGGTAGCAGACGAAGGAAGCGAGTTGAGCGTATTCTGCCCAGGGGAGCTGTTCTGCCCAAGACGCAGGGTTTCGAAAAGAAAGGCTGCGTAATATGCGACCAATCGACTGATTGGCCCTTTCTGCTTGACCGTTAGACTGGGGATGAAACCCGGAAGAGAGACTGACGGAAGCACCAATCAAACGACAGAACTCCCTCCAAAACTGTGACGTGAATTGCGGGCCTCTGTCTGAAACGGCGTCTAACGGGAGGCCATGAATTCTGAACACATTCTCAATGATGATTTGTGCCGTCTCCTTAGCGGAAGGAAGCTTAGCGAGGGGAATGAAATGTGCCGCCTTAGAGAACCTATCGACAACCGTAAGAATCACAGTCTTCCCCGCAGACGAAGGCAGACCGGTAATAAAGTCTAAGGCGATGTGAGACCATGGTCGAGAAGGAATGGGAAGCGGTCTGAGACGACCGGCAGGAGGAGAGTTACCTGACTTAGTCTGCGCGCAGTCCGAACAAGCAGCCACGAAACGGCGCGTGTCACGCTCCTGAGTAGGCCACCAAAACCGCTGGCGAATAGAAGCAAGCGTACCCCGAACGCCGGGGTAGCCAGCTAACTTGGCAGAGTGAGCCCACTGAAGAACAGCCAGACGAGTAGAGACAGGAACGAACAGAAGGTTACTAGGACAAGCGCGCGGCGACGCAGTGTGAGTGAGTGCTTGCTTTACCTGTCTCTCAATTCCCCAGACAGTCAACCCGACAACACGCCCTTCAGGGAGAATCCCCTCGGGGTCGGTAGAAGCCACAGAAGAACTAAAGAGACGGGATAAGGCATCAGGCTTGGTGTTCTTATTTCCCGGGCGATAAGAAATCACGAACTCGAAACGAGCGAAAAACAACGCCCAACGAGCTTGACGTGCATTAAGTCGTTTGGCAGAACGGATGTACTCAAGGTTCTTATGGTCAGTCCAAACGACAAAAGGGACGGTCGCCCCCTCCAACCACTGTCGCCATTCGCCTATGGCTAAGCGGATGGCGAGCAGTTCGCAGTTACCCACATCATAGTTGCGTTCCGATGGCGACAGGCGATGAGAAAAATAAGCGCAAGGATGGACCTTATCGTCAGAATGGAAGCGCTGGGACAGAATGGCTCCCACGCCCACCTCTGAAGCGTCAACCTCGACAATGAATTGTTTAGTGACGTCAGGAGTAACAAGGATAGGAGCGGATGTAAAACGCTTCTTGAGGAGATCAAAAGCTCCCTGGGCGGAACCGGACCACTTAAAGCACGTCTTGACAGAAGTCAGAGCTGTGAGAGGGGCAGCCACTTGACCGAAATTACGAATGAAACGCCGATGGAAATTAGCGAAACCGAGAAAGCGCTGCAACTCGACACGTGACTTAGGGACGGGCCAATCGCTGACAGCCTGGACCTTAGCGGGATCCATCTGAATGCCTTCAGCGGAAATAACAGAACCGAGAAATGTGACAGAGGAGACATGAAAGGCGCACTTCTCAGCCTTCACGTAGAGACAATTCTCTAAAAGGCGCTGGAGTACACGTCGAACGTGCTGAACATGAATCTCGAGTGACGGTGAAAAAAATCAGGATATCGTCAAGGTAAACGAAAACAAAGATGTTCAGCATGTCTCTCAGTACATCATTAACTAATGCCTGAAAGACAGCTGGAGCATTAGCGAGACCGAACGGCAGAACCCGGTATTCAAAATGCCCTAACGGAGTGTTAAACGCCGTTTTCCACTCGTCCCCCTCTCTGATGCGCACGAGATGGTAAGCGTTACGAAGGTCCAACTTAGTAAAGAACCTGGCTCCCTGCAGAATCTCGAAGGCTGACGACATAAGGGGAAGCGGATAACGATTCTTAACCGTTATGTCATTCAGCCCTCGATAATCCACGCAGGGGCGCAGAGTACCGTCCTTCTTCTTAACAAAAAAAACCCCCGCTCCGGCGGGAGAGGAAGAAGGCACCACGGTACCGGCGTCGAGAGAAACAGACAGATAATCCTCGAGAGCCTTACGTTCGGGAGCCGACAGAGAGTATAGTCTACCCCGAGGGGGAGTGGTCCCCGGAAGGAGATCAATACAACAATCATACGACCGGTGAGGAGGAAGAGAGTTGGCTCTGGACCGACTGAAGACCGTGCGCAGATCATGATATTCCTCCGGCACTCCTGTCAAATCACCAGGTTCCTCCTGAGAAGAGGGGACAGAAGAAACAGGAGGGATAGCAGACATTAAACACTTCACATGACAAGAAACGTTCCAGGATAGGATAGAATTACTAGACCAATTAATAGAAGGATTATGACATACTAGCCAGGGATGACCCAAAACAACAGGTGTAAAAGGTGAACGAAAAATCAAAAAGGAAATGGTCTCACTGTGGTTACCAGATACTGTGAGGGTTAAAGGTAGTGTCTCACATCTGATACTGGGGAGAAGACTACCATCTAAGGCGAACATGGGCGTGGGCTTCCCTAACTGTCTGAGAGGAATGTCATGTTTCCGAGCCCATGCTTCGTCCATAAAACAACCCTCAGCCCCAGAGTCTATCAAGGCACTGCAGGAAGCAGCCGAACCGGTCCAGCGTAGATGGACCGACAAGGTAGTACAGGATCTTGATGGAGAGACCTGAGTAGTAGCGCTCACCAGTAGCCCTCCGCTTACTGATGAGCTCTGGCTTTTACTGGACATGACATGACAAAATGTCCAGCAGAACCGCAATAGAGGCAAAGGCGGTTGGTGATTCTCCGTTCCCTCTCCTTAGTCGAGATGCGAATACCTCCCAGCTGCATGGGCTCAGTCTCTGAGCCGGTGGGAGGAGATGGTTGAGATGCGGAGAGGGGGAACACCGTTAACGCGAGCTCTCTTCCACGAGCTCGGTGACGAAGATCTACCCGTCGTTCTATGCGGATGGCGAGTGCAATCAAAGAGTCCACGCTGGAAGGAACCTCCCGGGAGAGAATCTCATCCTTAACCTCAGCGTGGAGTCCCTCCAGAAAACGAGCGAGCAACGCCGGCTCGTTCCAGTCACTGGAGGCAGCAAGAGTGCGAAACTCTATAGAGTAATCCGTTATGGATCGATCACCTTGACATAGGGAAGCCAGGGCCCTGGAAGCCTCCTTCCCAAAAACTGAACGATCAAAAACCCGTATCATCTCCTCTTTAAAGTTCTGATAATCGTTAGAACACTCAGCCCTTGCCTCCCAGATAGCTGTGCCCCACTCCCGAGCCCGACCAGTAAGGAGTGATATGACGTAAGCGATCCGAGCTCTCTCTCGAGTATGTGTTGGGCTGGAGAGAGAACACAATATCACACTGGGTGAGAAAGGAGCGACACTCAGTGGGCTGCCCAGAGTAACATGGTGGGTTATTAACCCTAGGTTCCGGAGACTCGGAAGACCAGGAAGTAGCTGGTGGCACGAGACGAAGACTCTGAAACTGTCCTGAGAGGTCGGAGACCTGAGCGGCCAGGGTCTCAACGGCATGACGAGCAGCAGACAATTCCTGCTCGTGTCTGCCGAGCATTGCTCCCTGGAACTCGACGGCAGTGTTGCGAGAATCCGTAGTCGCTGGGTCCATTCTTGGTCGGATCCTTCTGTTATGCTGGTGAATGAGGACCCAAAAGCGACTTAATAGAAACAGAGTCTTTATTCCAGTCTTAAACAAAAAACGATACTCCTGGATATTATCTTAGGTAAATCCAAAACAGGAAAACTGAAATCCTCTCGTCAGTAGAGAGGAACGACTGGAGACGCGACCACAGACTGCAGGTCGCTTCGGGAAGGCACAGGCCGTAGCTGACATAGACACCTGCTCACACGCAGCATCTGAAGAAGGCAAAAACACGACAGGGCGGAACAAGGACACAGAACAGCAAACATCAAACAAGGATCCGACAAGGACAGAAGCGGAAAACAGAGGGAGAAATAGGGACTCTAATCAGAGGGCAAAATAGGGGACAGGTGTGAAAGAGTAAATGAGGTAGTTAGGAGAATGAGGAACAGCTGGGAGCAGGAACGGAACGATAGAGAGAGAGAGCGAGAGAGGGAGAGAGGGAGGGGGAGAGAGAGGGATAGAAAAAGGGAAAGAACCTAATAAGACCAGCAGAGGGAAACGAATAGAAGGGAAGCACAGGGACAAGACATGATAATCAATGACAAAACATGACAGAAACGTTATATTATGTCTATGTACAGTGTTGTAACGATGTCTCTCTCTCTCTCATTCCATCACTTTCGTGGTAGTTGGTTGTGTGGGTCTCTGGTTATGAATGGGGTGCTGACAGACAATCGTTGATGGATATTTATAGAGCTCTGATCAGGACAACAATTGATTACAGGTGTATAGTTTATGGAACAGCAGCCAAGACTTGTCTTCAGAAGCTGGACAGAATCCAGTATATAGCTTTAAGGATATGTATTGGTGCATTTAAATCAACATCTGTATGTGTCTTACTAGTGGAGGCAGGTGAGATGCCTTTGGATATACGGCGTAATAAATTGTCATTAGCTTATTGGGTTGAAAGGCTGTGAGGTTGAGCATCCCACTGCTACTGTTCTAGATGACTGTTGGGAATATACTAGTAGACAAGGCAGTGGTTTTGGTTGGACAGTTGGAAAGCTTGCTGATGAGAGTGGTTTGAGGGAGTTGGAGGTTGGCCCTTCTGTGGTGATAGGGGATGTTCCTCCATGGTTACTCCCAGATCCTGTTGTTGATCTAACCCTGGTAGACAAAAGGAAAGATTGGTCAGAAGTCAGTGATGAAGGGAATCTGGTTGATAATTACATTGGTAGAAGTTTCTATGCTTTTTGACCTCTTTTCCCAGATGGATCCAAGGACCCAGATAGTGGGCACACAGGAGCAGGCGTTTACCTTCCTGAATTTGATGTGCAGATATGTAGAAGACTAACAGATGAACTGTCAGTTCCCTCAGTTGAACTGTTGGTGATAATAGTTGCCCTCCAGTGGGTGGAGGACGTACAACCTGTTAGAATTATAGGATGCTCAGATTCTCTGTCTGTATTGAATAGTTTATCATCTGGTAAATCTAGTAGGAGTGACCTATCAAATCAAATTGTATTTGTCACGTGTAGACCTTACAGTCAAATGCTTACTTACGAGATCCTACCAACAAAAAAAAATACATGGATAAGAATAAGAATTCAAAGTAACAAGTAATTAAAGAGCAGCAGTTCCATTATATCATAGAAGAAGAAGTTGGTCTGTGAAGGTTTTGTGGTTCCTGAGGAGGGCTACTATTCTTTTTTCTTTTGGTTTTCAAGTATTTTCAGAATTTATTAAAGCCAAAGCTAAAGCTACCCTAAACAATTCAATATATCAGTCAATATATTTTCTCTGTGATTTGTTGTTTTCCCGTCAACCGTTCCATCGCATCTTAACCGTGTTACCGGGCGGGCACTAGGACCCGGGGGAGGCTGCTGCTGCAGAGGCTGCTGCACCGGTAGTGACGTCAGTCCTACTTGTAGCTCATTGTGGTCAACGTCAGCTGTGGCTCGAGACTGCTAGCTAACGGTTAACGGAGAGGAAAAGACTCTGACAGGACACATTCATGTAGATAGGCTATGATGGCAATTTGTGGTAAGTTACAATAGAGAGAGAGACTTTTCACTACTATAGACTTTGGTCATAATCAAAGCTTTGTTAACCAATACGTTTTTATGTGAGGCTGCCGGTAAGTTACAGTGTAACAGACGTTGTGAGCTAGCTAACGGTAACGTTAACGGTGTCTTTTAAATTCCACATAAGTTATGTGGCGATGATATCTAGATAACGTTGTATTTAATGTAGTTTTACTATCTGTACCAGGCTATAAATGACACAAATGATATCTAGATAACGTTGTATTTAATGTAGTGTTACTATCTGTACCAGGCTATAAATGACACAGATGATATCTAGTTAACGTTGTATTTAATGTAGTTTTATTATCTGTACCAGGCTATAAATGACACAAATGATATCTAGTTAACGTTGTATTTAATGAAGTTTTACTATCTGTACCAGGCTATAAATTACACAAATTATATCTAGTTAACTTTGTATTTAAGTTTACATGTGAGTCATTTAGCAGACACTCTTATCCAGAGCCACTAGGGTTAAGTGCTTAAATCTGCCTAAAAAAGGCGATTTACAGATTTTTCACCTAGTCTGCTACTTAACACCAAGCGGTCCAGGAGGGGAGACAAGTTGTTATTTTCCAGTTCCGTCCTAAGAACAGGTTTTAGTGGTCAAATAAAAAGGGAGACATTTTTTGGTGCCATTTAGGGGAAATGGAATTCTAAGGATCATTCCAGTCAGAAGAGGGTCTGTGAAGGTTCGTTTCAATTCATTTGCTATGGCCTCGCTGGTGTTCCAGCTCAGACAACGTTCTTTGGCCGTTTGGACTCGTTCTATTGTCCAACCTACTAGGACTCAGGGGGCAGAGGCTGGGTCTAGCTCTGCTACGGGGCAGGCTACTGGAGGGGGTACCAGGAGGGAGGAGAGTAGAGCAGGACCAAGAGGTGTTCTGTACCTGTCTGTCCAGGAGGGAGGAGAGTAGAGCAGGACCAAGAGGTGTTCTGTACCTGTCTGTCCAGGAGGGAGGAGAGTAGAGCAGGACCAAGAGGTGTTCTGTACCTGTCTGTCCAGGATGGAGGAGAGTAGAGCAGGACCAAGAGGTGTTCTGTACCTGTCTGTCCAGGAGGGAGGAGAGTAGAGCAGGACCAAGAGGTGTTCTGTACCTGTCTGTCCAGGAGGGAGGAGAGTAGAGCAGGACCAAGAGGTGTTCTGTACCTGCCTGTCCAGGAGGGAGCAGAGTAGAGCAGGACCAATAGGTGTTCTGTACCTGTCTGTCCAGGAGGGAGGAGAGTAGAGCAGGACCAAGAGGTGTTCTGTACCTGTCTGTTCAGGAGGGAGGAGAGTAGAGCAGGACCAAGAGGTGTTCTGTACCTGCCTGTCCAGGAGGGAGGAGAGTAGAGCAGGACCAAGAGGTGTTCTGTACCTGCCTGTCCAGGAGGGAGGAGAGTAGAGCAGGACCAAGAGGTGTTCTGTACCTGCCTGTCCAGGAGGGGGGGACAAGGCCTGGTGGACCTGGAGAGCAGGGTGGCAGAGTTCTGACTCAATGAGGTGCAGAGGCTACTGTACCTACTGTCTCTCTGTGTCTCTCTCTCTCTCTCTCTCTCTCTCTCTCTCTCTCTCTCTCTCTCTCTCTCTCTCTCTCTCTCTCTCGCTCTCTCTCTCTCTCTCTCTCTCTCTCTCTCTCTCTGTCTCTCTCTCTCTCTCTCTCTCTCTCCCTCTCTCTGTCGGTCTCTCCCTCTCTCTGTCGGTCTCTCCCTCTCTCTGTCGGTCTCTCCCTCTCTCTGTCGGTCTCTCCCTCTCTCTGTCCATCCCTCTCTCTCTGTCCGTCCCTCTCTCTCTCTGTCCGTCCCTCTCTCTCCCTCTCTCTGTCCATCCCTCTCTCTCTGTCCGTCCCTCTCTCTCTCTGTCCGTCCCTCTCTCTCCCTCTCTCTGTCCCTCTCTCTCCCTCTGTCCGTCCCTCTCTCTCCCTCTGTCCGTCTCACTCTCTCCCTCTGTCCGTCTCACTCTCTCCCTCTGTCCGTCTCACTCTCTCCCTCTGTCCGTCTCTCTCTCTCCCTCTGTCGCTCCCTCTCTCTCCCTCTGTCGGTCCCTCTCTCTCTCTGTCTGTCCCTCTCTCTCTCTGTCCCTCTCTCTCTCTGTTGTCCTTCTCCCTCTCTCTGTCCGTCCCTCTCCCTCTGTCCGTCCC